>NC_142806.1:14676275-14740778 GCF_049724085.1 Artemia sp. Qi Xiang Cuo
TAACTATCATGTGACTTGGTACTTTTAAATTGTTTTCTACAAAAGCGTAACTATCATGTGACTTGCTACTTTGAAATTATTTTCAACAATCGCGTAACGATCTTGTGACTAGTAACATTAATATAGTTTAATAAAATATCGTAACTATCATGTTAAATGGCACTTTTAAATTATTTTATACAATAGCGTAAAGATCTTTTTAATTTGTAATATTGTATTCTTTTATATATAAACGTAACTATCTTTTGTCTTTGTAATTTGTATTTATTTTTTACAATGGCGTAACTATCATATAACTTGGTAAATTGAAATTATTTTATACAATAGCGTAACTATCATGTGAGATGGTACTTTGAAATTATTTTCTACATCAGTTTAACTATCATGTGACTTGTTACTTTGTTATTATTTTCTATAATATAGTAACTATCCGGTGAATTGGTACTTTGAAATTATTTTATAAAAGAGCTTAAATATCATGTGACTTGTTAGTTTGAAAGTATTTACTAAAATATCGTAACTATCGTGTGAATTGGTACTTTTAAATTATTTTCTACAATAAAGTAACTATCATGTGACTTGGTACTTTGAAAATATGTTCTACAATAGCTTAACTAACATGTGACTTGGTACTTTGATATTATTTTCTATAATAACGTAACTATCATGTGACTTGGTGCTTTGACATTGTTTTCTAAAAGAGCGTAACTATCATATGACTTGGTGCTTTGAAATTATTTTCTAGAATAGCGTAACTATCATGTGACTTGTTACTTTGAAATTATTTTCTAAAATAGCGTAACTATCATGTGACTTGGTAGTTTGAAATTATTTTCTATAATAACGTAACTATCATGTGACGGTGTACTTTTATATTATTTTCTCAAATGGTGTATAGCAATTGTGTCTTTGTTCTTTGAATTTATTTTCTAAAATATATTAAATCTCATGTGACATTGTACTTTCATATTGTTTTCTAAACTGTCTTAAATCTCATGTGACTGGGTACTTTAACATTATTTTCTTCATAGGAGTAGCTATCATGTTACTTGGTGCTTAGAAATTATTTTCTAAAATTTCTCAAGTATCAAGTTATTGTATGTTTTGAAAATGTATTCTATAATAACTTAGCTATATTGTGTTAGGTTGCTGTTCTATTTTTTTACGCCCTAGCGTAACTATATTGTTAACTTTCACTTTCATAATAGTGTATATTAAGTCGTAAATCTCACGGTTAATTGCACATTGAAATTATTATCCGCAATATCGCATATCTACTAAGTCTTTTTTTTTGCTATTTATTTTCTATAATTGCGTTAATATCCCTTGACTTTTCACTTTTAAAAAGTTATCGACATATGAGTATATATCTTGAGAAGTGCGACTATATTATAAGTGACTCCAATAGACGTAAAAACCAGAGACTAGGCACTATTACGGTATTTACGACAATAGAGAACCAATATTTTCAATTGTTGATATGTAATTATGTTATATATTATCGTAACTATCATATGAGATGGTACTTTGAAATTATTTTCTAATATAGCGTAACTTTACTATAAGTTGGTGATATTAAAATGTTTTCAATAATAACGTACCTATAATGGTTCAATGCACATTGATATTTTTCAAAATAATGGCGTAACAATACAATTACATTTTACATTGATTTCTTATTCTTCACTAGCGTTAGTACCTAGATAGATTTTCATTGGTTTTTATTTTATCTATTATTTTAACTCTCATTTGTCTTGGTACTTTGAAATTATTTTCTACAATAGCGTAATTATCCTGTGACTTTATAATTTTAAAATATTTCCTACAATAAATTAACTATCATGTGACTTGGTACTTTGAATTTATTTTCTACAATATCGTAACTATCATGTGACTTGGTACTATGATATTATTTTCTATAATAGCGTAACTATCATGTGACTTGGTACTTTGAAATTATTTTTTACAATAGCGTAACTATAATTTTTCTTGGTACTTTGATATTATTTTCTACAATAGCGTAACTATCATGTGAATTGGTACTTTGAAATTATTTTATAAAATATCTTAACTATCATGTGACTTGGTACTTTAAAAATATTTTCTATAATAGCGTAACTATCATGTGATTTGGTACTTTGAAATTATTTTCTACAATAACGTAACTATCCTTTGACTTGGATATTTGAAATTATTTTCTAAAATAGCGTAACTTTCAGCTTTCTATGTTCTTTTATTTTTTTTTTTACAATATCTTAACTATCATTTGACTTTGTGCTTTGATATTATTTTCTAGAATAGTTTAACTATCATGTAACTGGGTACTTTGAATTAATTTTCAACAATATCGTAACTAACATGTGAATTGGTACTTTTAATTTATTTTCTTCACTAACGTAAATATAATGTGTTATGGCACTTTGAATAAGTATTAGATAATAGTATATACACACAATGACATGTCACTTTAAAAATCTACTTATTATTAGCGAAGCTACAAAGAATCATGGTCCTAATTACTAATTATCTATAAAAACGAAATTGACTGTTACAAATTCCTTTAAAAATATTTTCTATAATAGAGTAACTATCATGTGAGTTGGTACTTTGAAATTATTTTAAACATAAGAGTAACTATACAGTGTCATTGTACTTTGATAATTTTATCAACAATATAGTTACTCTAAAGTGTCTTGGTTCTTTGTAATTTTATTATTCACTGTATTTAAGAAATATTGTCATTGACCTTGTATATTGTTTTCTACAAAAACGTAACTATCATGTGACTGGGTTCATTTAAATTATTTTGTACAATAGAATAACTATAATGTGAATTTGCACTATGTATTTACTTCCTATAAACATCTTGATAACAATAGTCTGTGTTCTTTGATAACTTATTCTATTTTTGCGTATATTTCCATTGTCAAGTTAAATTATTAGAAAGTACTGTTAAAACGTCAATATCAGAAGTCATTTAACTTTAATATATTTTCTATAAAAGCGTAACTATAATGTGACATGGTACTTTGATATGAAGGTATATAATAGCTTAACTCTCTACTGACTGTATACTTTGAATATATACTATATTAAGATTATACTCTCATGTGACTATGTATTTTGCTATTTCGTTCCGCAATCGCGTATATATATCTTTTACTTTCAACAGCATTTTATTTTATATTTTGTCATAAATAATATTAGAAGATGCTAAATGTTTACAATATATCTATCAGATGAAATATAATTTTTCATGTTACTTTAAAATTATTTTCTATAAAATCGTAGCTATCATGTGACTTGGTACTTTAAAATTATTTTTTACAATAGCGTAACTATCATGTGACTTGGTACTTTTAAATTATTTTCTAAAATAGCGTAACTATCTTGTGACTTGGTACTTTGATATTATTTTCTAAAATAGCGTAACTATCATGTGACTTGGTACTTTGAAATTATTTTCTTTAATACCGTAACTATCACGTGACTTGGTAATTTGAAATTATTTTCTAAAAGAGCATAACTATCATGTGACTTGGTACTTTGAAATTATTTTCTACAATAGCGTAACTATCTTGTGAGGTTTAACATGTATTGGTCTTTATAGTTTATTGTAACTATCCGATGACATAGTATTTTAGTTTCTTACTCAACAAAAGTGTAACTTTCATGTGACATGGAACTTGTGTATTATTTTAAACCAATTTGAAACAGTATATTTGCATGGTACAATGTACTAATTTTAGGTAAATGTATAACTATAATGTGCCTTGTAATTTGAAATTATTTTTAGCTATAACGTAACTATCCAAATACAAGGCGAAACGATCTTCGGTGTTTCAATCGTGTAAATATAATATGTCTTGGTATAATTAAATTATTTACTACAAAGGTGTATCTCTCCTGTATCGTAGCGCTGAGGTCTTTTTGTCTACAATAGCATCACTATCATTGTACATGGTCTTTTGGAATTATTTTCTGCAAAAGAGAACCTAATGTGACAGGGGACATCGGTCTTATATCATACATAAGCGGAACACAAAATTGATAGGGTACTTAGAACTTATTTCCTACAATAGCGTAACTATCATGTGACTTGGTACTTTGAAATTATTTTCTACAATAGCTTAACGTTCATCTGACTTGGTGCATTGATATTATTTTCTAACATAGAGTTACGATGAAAAGTATTTTCTCTTTGATATTATTTTACGTAATGTTGTAACTATAAGGTGAAATTGCACATTAAAATTATTTTCTAAATTAGCGGAACTTTCTATTGACTTGGTACTTTGTAATTATTTTCTACAATTGCGTAACTATCATGTGACTTGGCACTTTGAAATTATTTTCTACAATAGCGTAACTATAATGTGACTTAGTACTTTAAAATTATTTCCTGTAATAGCGTAACTATCATGTCAGTTGCTACTTTGAAATTATTTTATACAATATCGTAACTATCATGTGAATTGGAACTTTGATATTATGTTTTAAAATAATTTAACTATCACTTGACTTGGTAATTTGATATTATTTTCTAAAATAGCCTAACTATCATGTGAATCGGTGCTTTGAAATTGTTATCTAAAATAGATTAACTATCATTTGACTTGGTGCTTTGAAATTATTTTCTTTAATTGCGTAACTATCATGTGACTTGGTACTTTGAAATTATTTTCTACAAAAGCATAACTATCATGTGACTTGGTATTTTGAAATTATTTTCTAAAATATCGTAACTATCATTTGACTTGGTACTTTGAAATTATTTTATACAATAGCGTATCTAACAAGTGACTTTGTATTTTGAAATTATTTTCTATAGAAATTTAACTATCATGTTAGTTGATACTTTGAAATTATTTACTACGATAGAGTAACTATCATGTTACCTGGTACTTTAAAATTATTTTCTTATAATAGCATAAACACAATTTTTCTGTTGGCCTTGTATGTTTTATCTACAAAAGCGTTTCAATCAAGTTTCTAGGAACATTTTTAAGTTTTACAATAAAATCGAAATATTACAGTTACTAGGCGCTTTGAAAATATTTAAAACCGTGGCGACAAACTAAATTCTCATGTCAACTTTAGATGTTTTTATATAGATGCGTAACTATCATGTGACCTTGTAATTTGAAATTATTTTCAACAATAGCGTAACTATCATGTGACTTGGTACTTTGAAATTATTTTCTACAATAGCGTAACTATCATGTGATTTTACTCTTTGATATTGTTTTCTAAATTAGCGAAACTATAATTTTACTTTGTAATATGATATTATTTTCCATATAAACGTAAATATCATTTGTCCTTGTTCTTTGAAATTATTTTTTTAAATGTCGTAACTATCATATAAATTGTTATTTTTAAATTAATGTATACAATATAGTAACTATCATGTGACTTTGTACTTTGAAATTATTTTCTACAATAACTTAACAATCAAGTGACTTGGTACTTTGTTATTATTTTCTATAATAGAATAATTATCGGGTTACTTGGTTATTTGATCTTGTTTTATTCAAAATCGTAACTATCATTAGATTTGGTAATTTGAAATTATTTAATACAGTAGCGTAAATATCCTGTGACTTTGTACTTTGAAATTATATTCTGCCTTAGCATAACTATCATGTGACTGGGTACTTTGAAATTATTTTCTGTAATAGCGTAATTATCATGTGACTTGGTACTTTGAAATTATTTTCTACAATAACGTAACTATCATGTGACTTGGAACTTTGAAATTATTTTCTACCATAGCGTAACTATCATGTGACATGGTACTTTGATATTATTTTCTATAATAGCGTAACTATCATGTGACTTGGTACTTTGAAATTATTTTCTACAATAGCATAACTATCATATGACTTGGTACTTTGAAATTATTTTCTTTAATTGCGTAACTATCATGTGACTTGGTACTTTGAAATTATTTTCTACAATAGCGTAACTATCATGTGACTTTGTTATTTGAAATTGTTTTCTAAAAAAACTTAACTATCATGTGATTTCGTACTTTAAAATTATTTTATACAATTGCGTAACTACCATGTGACTTGGTACTTTGAAATTATTTTCTACAATAGCGTAACTATTATGTGACTTGCTACTTTGAAATTATTTTCTACAATAGCGTAACTATCATGTGACTTGGTACTTTGAAATTATTTTCTACAATAGCGTAACTATCATGTGACTTGATACTTTGAAATTATTTTCTATAATAGCGTAACTATCATGTGACTTGGTACTTTCAAATTATTTTCTACAATAGCGTAAATATCATGTGACATGGTACTTTGAAATTATTTTCTACAATAGCGTAACTATCATATGACTTGGTTTTTTGAAATTTTTTTCTATAAAAATTTAAATTTCCTGTGACTTGGTACTTTTATATTATTTTATACAAAGTAGTGAATATCTTTTGACAGGGTACTTTGAAATTATTTTCTACAATAGCGTAACTATAATGTGATTTTGTACTTTTATATTATTTTCTTCTAAATAGTAACTTTCATTTTAGTTGGTACTTTGAAATTATTTTCTACATTACCGTAGCTATCATGTGACATGGTACTTTGAAATTATTTTTTATAATATCGTAACTATCATGTGACTAGGTACTTTGAAAATATATTATATAGTAACGTAAATATCATGTGACTTGGTACTTTGAAATTATTTTCTAAAAAAACGTAACTATCATGTGACTTCGTACTTTAAAATTATTTTCTATAATAGCGTAACTATCATGTGACTTGGTACTTTGAAATTATTTTCTATATTAGTGTAGCTATCATGTGACTTGTTACTTTGATATTTTTTTCTACAATAGCGTAACTATCATGTGACCTTGTAATTTGAAATTATTTTCAACAATAGCGTAACTATCATGTGACTTGGTACTTTGAAATTATTTTCTACAATAGCGTAACTATCATGTGACTTGGTACTTTGAAATTATTTTCTATATTAGCGTAACTATCATGTGACTTGGTACTTTGAAATTATTTTCTACAGTAGTGTAGCTATCATGTGACTTGGTACTTTGAAATTTTTTTCTAAAATAGCGTAACTATCATGTGACTTGTTACTTTGATATTATTTCCTACAATAGCGTAACTATCATGTGACCTTGTAATTTGAAATCATTTTCTAAAATAGCGTAACAATCATGTGACTTGGTACTATGAAATTATTTTCTACAATAGCGTAACTATCATGTGACTTGGTACTTTGATATTATTTTTTACAATAGCGTAACTATCATGTGATTTTGTTCTTTGAAATTGTTTCCTACAAAAGCGTAACTATCATGTGATTTCGTACTTTAAAATTATTTTCTACAATAGCGTAACTACCATGTGACTTGGTACTTTGAAATTATTTTCTACAACAGCGTAACTATCATGGGACTTGCTACTTTGAAATTATTTCGAAGAATAGCGTAACTATCATATGACTTGGTACTTTGAAATTATTTTACATAATCGCGTAACTATCATGTGACTTGTTACTTTGAAATTATTTTCCATAATAACGTTACTATCATGTGACTTGGTACTTTGAAATTATTTTCTACAATAGCGTAAATATCATGTGACATGGTACTTTGAAATTATTTTCTACACTAGCGTAACTATCATATGACTTGGTTTTTTGAAATTATTTTTTACAATATCTTAAATATACTTTTACTTGTTACTTTTTAATTTTTTTATATTACGGCTTAAATATCATGTGACTTGGTACTTTGAAATATTTTTGTACATTAGCTTAACTAACATGTGACTTGGTACATTTACGTTATTTTATTCAATAGATTAACTATAATGTGTCTTGGTACTTTGAAATTATTTTCTACAATAGCGTAAATATATTATGACTTTGTAATTTGAAATTATTTTATATAATATAGTAACTATCATGTGACTTGGTAATTTGATATTATTTTATAAAATAACGTAAATATCATTTGACTTTGTACTTTCAAATTATTTTATAAAATAGTTTAAATATCATATGAGTTTGTACTTTGAAATTATATTTTTAACGAGATTACCTATCATGTGACTTGGTACTTTGAAATTTCTATATAGAATAACGTAAATATCATTTGACTTGGTACTTTCAAATTATTTTCTACAATAGCGTAAATATCATGTGACTTGGTACTTTGAAATTATTTTCTACATTAGCGTAACTATCATTTGACTTGGTACTTTGAAATTATTTTCTACAATAGTGTAACTATCATGTGAATTGGTACTTTGAAATTATTTTCTATAATAGTGTAACTATCCTGTGACTTGGTACTTTGAAATTATTTTCTAGAATAGCATAACTATCATGCGACTTGGTACTTTGAAATTATTTTCTATAGTAGTGTAGCTATCATGTGACTTGGTACTTTGAAATTTTTTTCTACAAAAGCGTAACTATCATGTCACTTGTTACTTTGATATTTTTTCGTAAAATAGATTAACTATCATGTGACCTTGTACTTTGAAATCATTTTCTAAAATAGCGTAACAATCATGTGACTTGGTACTATGAAATTATTTTTTACAATAGCGTAACTATCATATGACTTGGTACTTTGAAATTATTTTATACAATAGCGTAACTATCTTGTCACTTGGTACTTTGAAATTATTTTCTTTAATAACGTAACTATCACGTGACTTGGTACTTTGAAATTATTTTCTACAATAGCATAACTATCATGTGACTTGGTACTTTGAAATTATTTTCTATAATAGCGTAACTATCATGTGACTTGGTACTTTGAAATTACTTTCTATAATAGCGTAACTATCATGTGACTTGGTACTTTGAAATTATTTTCTATATTAGAGTAGCTATCATGTTACTTGTTACTTTGAGATTATTTTCTATAAAAGCGTAACTATCATGTCACATTGTACTTTGAAATCATTTTCAAAAATAGCGTAACAATCATGTGACTTGGTACTATGAAATTATTTTCTATAATAGAGTAACTATCATGTGACTTTACACTTTGAAATTATTTTCTACAATAGCATAACTATCATGTGACTTGATACTTTGAAATTATTTTATACAATAGCGTAACTATCTTGTCACTTGGTACTTTGAAATTATTTTCTATAATAGCGTAACTATCACGTGACTTGGTACTTTGAAATTATTTTCTACAATATCTCGTGTTTAACAAAAAAAAAAAAAAGGGATTATTTACTGACCTTCAGTTGTGATTTTAAGAGTTCCGCTTTTGTTTAAGCCAATCTTTTTTAAAAAAAAAAAAAAAGGAATTATTTACTGACCTTCAGATGTTGTGATTTTAAAAGTTCCGCTTTTTTTTCAGTCAATTTTTTTCAACAAAAAAAACAAAAGGAATTATTTACTGACCTTCAGTTGTTGTGATTTTAAAAGTTCTGCTTTTGTTTCAACCAATCGTGTTTAACAAAAAAAAACAAAAGGAATTATTTACTGACCTTCTAGAATCCATAAGTACATGCTCTGGAAAGGTGCCAAGGAATGTAATCTCCTCAAAACTTAATTTTTTGGCAATTTGCACGTGAAACTGTGTGAGGGAGTTCTGACTCTCTTTGAAAAGGTGTAGAGCATCAAGCAAATAGTAAGGAAATTCTTGAACAACATAGGGAGGTACATAATCCTTATAATTGCATGGGAATTCCTATACCTGCAAGAAAATAGCATGGTCCTATAGCTGCCGGCAAATCGCATGGTCCTTTAGCTGCAGGCAAATAGCATGGGATTCCCTATACGTGCAAGCAAATAGCAAGGCCCTATAGCTGCAAGCAAGTAGCATGGGATTTCCTATACCTGAAAGCAAATAGCATGGAAATTCCTATATCTGCAAGCAAATAGCATGGGAATTCCTATACCTACAAGCAAATAGCATGGAAATTCCTATACCTGCAAGCAAATAGCATGGGAATTCCTACACTTGCAAGCAAATAGCATGGGAATTCCTACACTTGCAAGCAAATAGCATGAGATTTCCTATACCTGCAAGCAAATAACATGGTCCTATAGCTGCAAGCAATGCCTGGTGATGTCAAACCTACACTCCAATTCACAAATCCATTACTACCCCTTTTTTTCAAATGTCAATCAAACAGTTCTGATTGTAGCGTCCAATTTTTTAAATAACAAAGTCCGTCTTTAAATATTCTAGCGATATCCATTCGTGTATGCAGGAGAGGCTACCTCTGGTCCATTCTTGGTATACAAAACATTGGGATTTTCACGATCCGTCTTATAAACTAATGTAGTTCACCCATTTTTGCCTTTTTATGCCCCCCACCAACAAATAATTTCCCTCGCACGTGCCTGGTGATGTCAAACCTACACTCCAATTCACAAATCCATTACCCCTTTTTTGCAAAGGTCAATCAAAGAATTCTGATTGTAGCGTCCAATTTTTAAATAACAAATACCGTATTAAAATATTTTGTAAATATCCATTCGTGTTTGTAGAGGAGCCTAACTTCGGTCCATTATTTGTACACAAAACCTTGGGATTTTAACAGTACATATAATAAACTGATATCGGTCACCTATTTTAGCCTTTTTAAGTCCCCCCCACCAACAAAAAATTTACCTCGCTCGCGACGGGGGCGGTCAAAGCTAGACTCAAAGTCACACATCCATGACCTCTTTTTTGTAAATGTCAATCAAAGAATTCTGTGTGTAGCGTCCAATTTTTGAAATACCACAGCCCGTCTTAAAATATTCGAGCGATATCCATTCGTGTATGTAGGGGAGGCTACCTCCGGTCCATTCTTGGTACACAAAACCTTGGGATTTTCACGATCCGTCTTATAAACTAATGTAGTTCACCCATTTTTGCCTTTTTAAGCCCCCCACCAACAAAAAATTTCCCTCGCACGTGCCTGGTGATGTCAAACCTACACTCAGATTCACAAATCCATTACCCTTTTTTGCAAATGTCAATAAAATAATTCTGACCGTAGCGTCCAATTTTTTAAATAACAAAGCTCGTCTTAAAATATTCTAGTGATATACATTCGTACATGTATGAGAGGCTACCTTAGGTTCATTATTTGTACACAAAACCTTAGGATTTTCACAATTCGTCTTATAAACTGATGTAGTTCACCCATTTTTGCCTATTTTAGACCCCCACCAACAAATAATTTCCCTCGCTAGTGCCTGGTGATGTCAAACCTACACTCCAATTCACAAATCCAATACCCCTTTTTTGCAAATGCCAATCAAAGAATTCTGATTGTAGCGTCCAAGTTTTTAAATAACAAAGCCCGACTTAAGATATTATGTACAAATCCATTCGTGTCTGTAGGGGAGGCGACCTCCGGTCCATTCTTGGTACACAAAACCTTGGGATTTTCACGATCCGTCTTATAAACCAATGTAGTTCACCCATTTTTGTCTTTTTAAGCCCCCCACCAACAAAAAAATTCCCTCGCACGTGCCTGGTGATGTCAAACCTACACTCCAATTCACAAATCCATTACCCCTTTTTTGCAAATGTCAATCAAACAATTCTGATTGTAGCGTCCAATTTTTTTCAAATAACAAAGCCCGTCTTAAAATATTATAGCGATATCAATTCGTGTATGTAGGGGAGGCTACCTCCGGTCCATTCTTGGTACACAAAACCTTGGGATTTTCACGATCAGTCTTATAAACTAATGTAGTTCACCAATTTTCGCCTTTTTAAGCCCCCCACCAAAAAAAATTTCCCTCGCACGTGCCTGGTGATGTAAAACCTACACTCCAATTCACAAATTCATTACCTCTTCTTTGCAAATGTCACTCAAAGAATTCTGATTGTAGCATCAAATTTCCCAAATAACTAAGCCTACACACATGTACACACTATGCTTTCAAAAACCCATCTGATTGAAAATATGTTTGTTATC
This sequence comes from Artemia sp. Qi Xiang Cuo, assembly GCF_049724085.1. Classification (NCBI taxonomy): domain Eukaryota; kingdom Metazoa; phylum Arthropoda; class Branchiopoda; order Anostraca; family Artemiidae; genus Artemia; species Artemia sp. Qi Xiang Cuo. The sequence continues at coordinate 14,688,212 of NC_142806.1, forward strand.
GTTATTCAGTAGCTTGCCAGCTTAAAAGGCACCAAGGAACGTAAAGGCCCCAAATAGCACAGGAAGGAACAAAGTCTGCTAAATCCATAGGTACATGCTCTGGAAAGGCACCAAGGAACGTAAAGGCTCCAAATAGCATGGTAATTCCTAGGGGCGTACGTAAATAGAATGGCGAGGTACTAAGGAACATGCTGTACGCAAATAGCATGGTAATTCCTAGGGGCGTACGCAAATAGCAAGCCGAGGAACTAAGGAAGCTAAAGACTCCTCATACTTGCCTGACCTTGTTGTAATTTGTATACACATGCTTTCTAAAATCGTTTGTCTGCGGGTACAACTTTGGTCAACAAGTTATGGCTATATGGTTGCTTGCGCCAAACGGTGGCTCTGGGTCTATACTTTGGATTGCCTCCTCATCTTTGACAAATAGGAGATCCAGGAGAGATGGTTCCTGGCCCTCTCTGTACCTAGTCGGGAAGTCTATTGTCTGATATAATGAATGTTCTTGTAGGCACTCAAGGAGTGGGCAAATCTGGTCATCGTTATCTCCTGTAGCAGCATAACCACCAACCCATTGAATCTGAGGCAGGTTGAAGTTTCCAACAATTATTTTATTATGGCAAGGACGAATCGTCATTGAACTTATAGAATTTGCGATCGCGATATATTGGAAAACAAGAATCAAAATAATTATAATACATATATAGCACATTTATTTATAAATAATACATATGTTCTTTATAACCTGTCACGTTATTCCAGATATAAAAATATAAAGTGATAAAAAAAATCAAAAAAATAATTCTAAAAAAATATACATAAGGAGAGAATAAAATACAAGTAAATAAAACAAAAGTCTAAAATAAACGATATACAATATAAGGGGTGTAAAAAGGCTCAGGGAGTGGACCAAACCAGTAGTCTGTATGAATTTATCTTATAAGCCTGTGCTTAAGCGGGGTTAACATGCGTGTCAAGCTAAAATCTCATGTCTAGATACGTGTCTAGCCAGACTTCAATGTCTAGGCAACGACCGTTCACAAGTAAAATTCAGTGCCTAGCTGGACACGCTAGACAAGGCGCTTGGCTAGACCTTGAGTTCTAGACTCTAGAAATCAATGTCTAGGATTTTAGATTACCGCCAATCAGAATGTGTCAAGTTCCACTATTTTCAACATCTATGTATACATTTTTAGACAGGAATTTAATTTTTGTTTTCTCATCAATTGTTTTTTCATTTTAGGCAAATATACAACACCAGACATAATAGTGAAGCACACAAAGGCATTTGATTGGCTTATCTCATCCATTATTTTGTGACAGTAAAAAATAGGGATTACAATTTTGAAACTTCTGCCCAAATAAGCCCCGATTTGTAGTTTTAGGTAAGCACCGAATTTTACTTGTGAACGGTCGTTGCCTAGACATTGAAGTCTGGCTAGACAGGTGTCTAGACATGGGATTCTAGCCAGACACCCAGGTGTGATGACCCAGAACAGCACGCAACATCTTAAATGACTTCTCGCAGCAATTCCTTAATGCTTCTCTCTCCTTGTCAGCAGGCCGATACCTGTTTATAAGCTTTTCTTTGGCTGCTAGCTTACAATAGCACTCTCTATTAACTGCAAATTGTTCAATTATATGACGTGTAAGAAGAAAAAAGTATAGCCAACTGCCTACAAAAGATCAAAAATTTAATGCAAAATGAGTAGGTTTATTTGTGAAAACATATATCAAACATGCGATATTGAAAGAAACTGGAAATGGAAGGTACTAAAATACCTGAGGGAGGTTTTTGAAGAAATGCATCCCTTGAAATGGCAGATAAGTTTATTTACCAAAGAAACTGAAAATTAAGGTAAAATGTTGTTTTGTCAAAATTTCAATAGGCATAAACCTGTCATACAGACAAATTACAAGACCCTCTAGAGGGATAAGGAGTGGAGATAGGTACTTGAAAATACTTTCCAAGGACACACTTTAGCCTGTAGATCCATACTTGAAAGTTTCAGTTTCCTAACCTAACCCCTTTCCATGATAGCTGAAAGTAGCTAAAGTAGAATTTTACCCTTTTGTCTATCTTGGAAAGAGGTTAGCTAAGGAAAATGAAACTGTGAGGGATAGGTCTTGGCTACGCGCTAAAGTAAGTCCCAGGAAGGTATTTTGAAGTACCTACATCCACTCCTTCCTCTACAGGGTCCCGAAATTTGTCTACATGACATGCACTGTTGCCATATTGGCATATTTCACACCAAACTGACATATTTTAATAGTGACTGGAAGGAAAATTTTGAGTCATTCTGCCAGGTGTTAATCTTGGCGTATTTTAATTTAACTGGCATATTTTTGGTGTGAAATGCTTTATCTGAAAGAAAAATTTTTCCTTATTTGAATCCAATTACTTCTTGTCATGTAATGAAGCTTTGAGTTTCAAAAATAAATGATCAAAAAGAACTTTTCAGGGAAGTACAAAGGTCTGGATTTAAACAGACGTTTTTTTTGTTTGTCTTTTTACGAATCATGTATGTCTTATATAAATGCATATTTATTATATTATTTATATATATTTTATAATTTTTTACTTATATTTTATATTTAATTATGTTAATGATATTTTTAATATATATTTATGATATACTACATAAGTTTTTGATAAATCTATATCTTTAAAAAAAACATTGTTTCACGTTAATAATGTATTAGTTAGTTTGGTTCATCTGAAATCTAACTTTCAGATAGTCTTGTTTTTTTCATATTTTGAAATTCAGTCACCTCTTTACTTTCGTTCTTATGAGATAACTTCTTTAATTTTTTTTTGTCTTTATTTTTATTGTTTGCTTCGATTTTTGTTTTTCTTTTATATTTTTGAGTACTGTAGGACGAAGTACCTTGTCAAAATATGTTTTGTTCGCGCATTTCTCAGTCACCGGCTGAAAATTCTCATATTTATTACGGTTTTATCCGCGTGTTTCTTAATATATTTTTTTTTCATTTTTTTATTCGAAGATGATGTATCCTCTATATTTCTGAAAAATTATTGAATGGCCTTACTTTTCTTTAGTTTCAGGAAGAAATAGATAAAATTAAAGTTGAAGATCGTGCAAATTTTGACCAGAATGTCGTCTTCAGTCTCGGTACTTTCCCGCCCCACGAATTATCTCGAAATGCAGACATACAAGAAATGCTCACAAACTTGGAAAGTCATCTGCAGCACCGTATTGACACTAGATCACAGTTGAGCGCAAACATAATGTCTAGAAGTAAGTAGCACCGCGATATTTGGAAGAAGTGTCATAGGAGTTAATGGATATTCCCGTTCCGTTTAGTGTTTGACGCCTAGAGCAAGCATGTGTTTTGGTTAGATCCCTGTAATTTCTTTGAAGGGAATTAGACGAAGCTTTGGGAGGAATCCCTATCCTTCGATTCTCATATAGAAATTACTGTAGCTGATTCACTGATGCTTGTTTGTCTGTCTGGAAATCAGTTAGGGCTGGAACTTCAAAATGCTAGTCTGGAATGTAGTCTGGAAATGCTAGTCGTATCCAGCGGGGAATGGGTAGGGCTTTTGCCTTTAACTTCCTTTAAAATACAAACAAATATTTTTGAAATTTGAGTATTTGAATATTTTGAATATTTAATTATATTTGAATATTAAATATATAGAATTCAAATATATATAATTTAATATAGAATTTTATATAGAATTTAATATAGAATTTAAATATATAGAATTCAAATATATTTGAATATTTTGAAATATTTTATAATTGAAAATAAAATGCAGGCTGAAAAAAAAACTTATTTGAGACCATAACAAAAATTACATAAGAAACACATATTCTCCCCTCCCCCAGAGAGATGGCTAGAAAGATCTGATGTATATAAATTAAATATTTAATATATTATGGCATTAATTCTTGAAATCTGAGAAAATCAAGATTATGTTTTTTGTAAAAAAAAAGTTTTTTTTACTGCATTTTGTATCATTTTTATACTACTTTTCCGATAATAAAACTTTGGAAATCAAAAACGAACAGAAATTAACTTTGAAAAAAACTTTTTAAAAAACTTTTATCACAGAAAACTAAAGAGCTATTCTCTCTTAAGACAAACACAAATAAAATCCTATAATCATTTAAACTTAAAACAATCAGAACATACTATCAAGGAATAATTGAAACAAAAACGAACAGAGGTTAATATAAACAATCACATCAACCATAAAGGAAACCATGTTATATAACGTAGTAAAATTTTCATGTTAAAAACAATGGGTTCTTGAAATCATAGCATATATTAAATGTGTAATCGAACCAAACCTGTGTACCTTCCTCCCCCCCCCCCTAGACCCCAAAAATAACTGTTTTATTATCGTAAACACAATGAAAACTACGCTTTGCATTCCATTTCTCAATAGCGGTTTCTTGAAAATAACCTGTCTGGCGGGTTTCGTCTCTCATTAGTATATAGAAGTGTCGTTATTTTGCAGCAGCATCGTCAAAAATGTGGAACGGACGTTGAAACGCTTTGTAGAAAGATGCTGCTTTTGATAATGATGCTGCTTTGAGCATCTAACATAAACTTAGGGGAAGAAGGTGGTCTGTCATTGGATTATAGTAATCATTCAGTCTAGTTCACGGAATTTTTCGTATAATTTCGCAAATTTAATATGTTTAGAACGAATGTTTTTTGTTTTTTTTTAATTCTTTCAATGAAGGTGCCAAAATAACCATTTTCTCAAGAATATCAGAACAAGGTTTTATCCAAAATCTAGGGATGAAGATGGATCTCGGGAGGCCTTAATTAAAGATTTTGCAAGCAGTTTTGCTGTCATCCCCCCCCATCCCCCTTCCTAACGTCTAAATATATATCCCAATTTATTGATCTATTAGAAAACCCGTCATGCAAAATAAATAAGACGGCTCCTTACTTTCAGATGAGAACCCTTGGTTAATTTTCAGATTGTTTTTAAAATAGTTCCAGGGAATATTGCTCTTCCTCCGCTGTACAACCTGTTTTTGATTAGAGTAGTAAAAGAAGCAATTTTGTTATTAGAAAGCTATGAAATAATAGTTACCCTAGAATAGTTCTATTGGTGCCAGGGTCGCTACCTAAATATTATTACTGTCAAAAACGTCTTTTCAGGGATTTTAATTGGTGACTTTAGAATAGAATTAGTTTCAGATTAATTATTTTAGTTTATATTATATTTCTAAAACAACGCATGCGTTAAAAATTCGTTGAATAAACACAATGAGATAAATCTTTAAACTTTGGAGAAGAAATCCTCTTTAAAGGACAGAAAGACGAGAAAAAAAAAACCTTGGAAAAATTTTTTATCGCCAACTCCGTTTGGCTTGAATCCCCCCCCCCCAGTCAGCTCTATTCTGTATACTGTTTTCCCGAAGCCTTGTAGAAAATAAATACATATTTTTTATTCATATTTTGAGAGATTACATGTTTCTTCTGATACAACAAATACATATTTTGAGGTATTTCGAAATGTGTATACTTACATATTTCTTTGTTTGTTGATTTTTATCACTTCTTTATATGTATTTTTTCTTCAATCGATTAACGTCCTATTTCTTTTCTAGGCTAAGAAATTAAAGAGCTGAGCAGTAAATTTCGAAAACTTCTGTGTAAGCCTGTATCTGTTGCCGTCTTTTTGTGTAATGGCATTCAGTTTTACATAAAAAGTCGTTGCAGCAGACATGGCTTCTTGTAATTGTAGAGTTAAAATAAGAGTCAAGGGTTCTTAACCTTAAGTTAGTTCTATTCTCCGTAAAAATTTGGTTTATGCCCCCCTCCCCTCCCCCTTTTTTACATTTTAAAAGAAATAGAACCCTTTACTTTTTTCAATAAATCATCTTTTTTGCTCATTCCTTGCTAAACGAATTTACTGCTCATTCAAGCTCTTCTGCTCCTTGTCCAGCTTCTGCTCCTCAGCCAAGAAATCGTATCCTCGGTCAACAAGGAAGAAAACAAGAATCTAAATAAATATTGAAAAGCGTGTTTCAATAAAATTTTGGTTTCGTATTCTTATATCTTATCATATACACACTACTTGCTGTTCCTAGTCAGGGAATTACTCAGGGAACCCTAATAAAAAAGGTTTAGTCAGTTGGATGGTGATCTTGCTCCAAATCATAGTTCTGGAACCCTAGATTTTTTTTTTATGTTAGAAAAAGAAGTACCGTATGTTTACGCTCATTAATCTATGCTGCTAAATTAATGGAATAATAATTATAAAATAGACCAATCGTTGAATATGTTAAATGTTTAAAAAACTTCTTCGAAAATTACAATTTTAGCATCAAATCAGAGGAATAAGACAATTTAGTAACTATAAGTAATTTCAAACAAACAATTAATAAAGTAAATCTAACAAACAAATAATTAGCTTTGCCAAATAGTAGCAAAGATGTGAAATATCATATTTGGGAGTATGAGTTAAATTGGTAACATGGTTGTAAGCCATCAGCCAGTAATTACACATGCTCGAAGTTGATTGACGAAGTTGAAAGCTCGGTCTAGCAATGATGTCTGTTAGGAAGTTGGGGGTGTAATTATTTTAATTTTAGCATTGTTATATCTTGGACCCCACCTCTCTGGAGTTGAATTTTGTGCTATCAACACCTTTATAGCCAAAATAGATGTGTAATTTTTGAAATTTAAATGCAGTGGAGAGAGGCGGTGGGGAATGTGGACACCTTTGGAACCTCACTGAGGTTCTTGGGAACCTCATGTCACTGTCATATTTTACCTTCTCACACAAGTATAAAATTTTTAAAGTTTAATATCTTTTCTGATAGCTTCGTTAATCGCTTCATTTCTGTAAAAAAAACGATTTTCATGTACAAAGAAATGTTTTGCTTGGAATTTTTATTTTTCTTCCACCTATAAAAAAACTCAAAGTAGCTGACAGATGCTAACCCTTATTACTTTAGGGACAAAATTTTGATAGGACGATTTTGAGAAAAAGTGGGGCGGGGAGGGAGTCTAGTTGCCCTCTCAATGTTTTTTGTCACTTAAAAAGAGAAATAGAACAGTTTTTTTTTCAAAAATTTTGCCTTGAAGCTTCAATCTTTTATGGGGCCATGCTGATTAGATCTAGTGTATTGTGAAAAGATCAACTTTTCACTTCTGGATCCAGACTGATAGATAAAATTAGGGAAGTGATAAAAAGATACCTGATCCTTTTGTTCTTACTATTAACTCTTTATTATTGCATCATGATTTTTTAGTTATCGGTTCTGCTGTCCTAAAAGATAACCTATTCCATGGTTACTTCACCAAAAATTGTGCAATCTCCCAGTTTTCTCTACAAATTGTTAAAATTTGTCTTTCCTGAGTATAGAATTCAAGCTACAACTCGAGTTATCTCCTTTTTTGGATTGTTATGGGGACTTCCCACTGTCTGATGGGAAATCCCACCATATATACATTTGTTCATTTCTACTACATATGCAACAGATCTCCACCGCGTCTGGCCCAAACCCCAAAACAAGTGGCGTAATTTCGTTAAATTCCTGGGGGATGGTGGCAAAGTTGGAGCCAATTTTTCCAAATAAAGTGAAAAAGACAGTAAAAACTGAAAAATGAGCTATTTTGTACCATGAAAGTACTATATAGCCTAGTACTATAAAAGAACTATAAAGATACTTTATAGTACTACAGTATAAAGGTAAATACATAGCCTACTAAAGAAAACTGATCCCGTTGATGCTTGAATTATGAAGGATTATCTTAGTTTTGACAAGATATTGAAAGAACTAAGTTTCAGCGAGGGGGGGGGGAGGGGAAGTCGGGTTTGGGGGACAAAATGTGGTGTGCGAAGGGCAGTTAACCCCCCTGCCCATAGCAAATTACGCCCCTGCCCAAAACGTTTGGCTCAGTTTCACCTCGTTTGACATAACGACCTGGTGAATATAATTTCTAAGATTTTGCAATATTTCGAATACGTTATTGCTGCAAATTTTTAATTTTCTTGGATGCTTATTTCTTTCTTTAATTTTCTTGCTTAGATAAATGATCTGTTGTTAATATGTCAGGTTTGTTGCGCCATCTTTCTTGAGTCTTGTTTGTCTATCTTAGAAACTTTTGGGTACTGGTGCGTTAAACGTTCACTTTTATATACTAATGAGAGACTAAACCCGCTATTCAGAAAGAATAGCGAGACCGCTATTCAGAAATGGAATGCAAAGACTAGTTTTCATTGCGTTTACGATATTTAAACTGTCATTTTTTAGGGTTTAGGGCGGGGGAGGTACCTAGGGAAAGTTAAGTTACGTATTAAATATAGGGTATGCTTTACCCCCACCCCCCTAATGTGCAAATATATATCCCAAATTTGTTTATAAACATATATATTCATCCTGTTTTATTTCATTAGCATTAACCAAACTTGACTTTTTAGAAGTGTACGTTTAATGCACAAGTACCAAGTTTTGCACTCGGCTTCATCAGAGCAGAACTGCCTAATATTTCCAGAAATATTTACCCACTCTAAATTATTTAGGGTGTAGATTCTAGAAATCATTCTTCTTTCAGGATTTTCCACGTAATCGCGTTTCATTGGTCCTTGCAATTTCCAGGTGACGATAAAAACGCCAATAGCGTTATCCGCTCCAATTAACCAGTAAAGATCGAACCTAATTAAGCATTTATTTGAAGAAAATTTCAGAAATAGGACTTGCATGATAAATGCCCTACCGCTCAAGTTGTTCATTCATTGACGCATTATAGAAACTTTTTTCTTTTTTTTCGTTAGTTTCTTTCAGCTTAACGTGAGATAAGACAAAAAGAAGTGACAAAATAGATGGAAAATATATAATTTGGGCTATATTTGCACATTAGGGGTGGGGGGAGGAGGGGTAAAGTATTGGGCTGTGTGGAGTTAGAAAATAATGTTTACTAAATAATATACTGAATAATTGTACCTAACATACTAGGCATGCAGACCCGCTACACTTTAACCCCCCCCCCTTTTAATGTGCAAATTAGAGCCAAAATTTGTTTCTAAAGTATTATATTTTTATCCTACTTTGGTATATTTGATTAGGATTAAGTGTTAGAGAAAAATTAGATTATCAATAGGTATGGTGTATATCATACAGGTATCCAGAAGGATTTAGCAGAAACTTTCAGGGTTCACTTTGCCGGGTTTGGTCTTTAGATTGTTTTTTTTTTTTCACGCTAAATTCAAATTTTGTTCTGATTCTTTAAGAATGACCTCTTAATCACAAAGGCCGTTAATTAGAATAAATAGCTCTGATGAAAGTACAAAAAAACTTTAGCGTAAAGAGCGAGGTAATGAGTAGGGGGCGAACCCAATCATATACGTATTAATTTCTGTTCGTTTAAAATTTTGATGTTGCTCTTTAATTTCAGATGAATTTTTTTTTATTATTATTTAATTTCAGATGAAATTTTTTAAATAATGCTGGAAAATCCGGCACCCCTTCATAGCAATGTCCCTTCCCCTATGAAAACTTCCTACACGGAAAGATCCTCCCACGTAATACCCGACCCCTCCCTACCCCCCCTACCCCAACTATAAAAAAATCTCTGAAAACTTCTGTATACTTCCCAATAACCAATGCTATATGTAAACATTGGGCAAAGTTTATAACTTGCAGACCTTCTCCCGGGGACTCTGGGCGATTACGTCATCCTCAAAGAGATAGTTATTGTATTTTTCGACCTTGCTGAACAAAATAGCTACCGTAAAATTTTGATCGGATGACCTTGGGAAAAAAGAGCGTTGGAGGGGGCCTAGTTGCCCTCCATTTTTTGGTAATTTCAAAAGGGCACTAGAACTTTTAATTTCCGTTTGAATGAGCCCTCCCGCGATATTCTAGTACCAACGGTTCGATACGATCACCCCTGGAAAAAAATAATAAATAAATAAACACGTATCCGTGATCTTTCTTCTGGGAAAAATACAAACTTTCACATTTTTGCTGATAGGAGCTTGAAACTTCAATAGTAGGGTTCTCTGTTACGCTGAATTTTATAGTGTGATTTTCATTAAAGTTCTATGACTTTTAGGGGGTCTTTCCTCCTTTTTTCGAAAATGAGGCAAATTTTCTCAGCATACGAATCTGATTCTTTTGATGTATCTATTGGTATCAAAATCCCGTTTTTTAGAGTATCGATTACTATTGAGCCGGGTCGCTCTACAGTTCTACAGTTACTTACAGTTCGTTACCACGAACTGTTTGATACAGACTTTTTCAGGAGTGATTTTTTTGGAGGGGGGTCAGAGGAGGGGTTTATGTGGGAGGATCTTTCCATGGAGTATGTATCCTTGGGGGAAGGGATATTTCTATGAAGGGGGTGCCGGATTTCCCAGCATTATTCGTTTTAAAATGTAATGTTGTTTCTTACTTCCAGTTGAAAAAACTTGTTTTTTTTATTTAATTATAAATAAGGTTCTATGTCAAATAATAACTGTATTGCATTTCAATCCTTTGAGCCACAATTTTTAAAGCTTTTGACAAGCTTGAACAAAATTAGATAAAAAACAAGTGTTTTCAACTGAAAGTAAGGAACAACATTAAAGTCTAAAACGAACAGAAATCATTATCTATACAATGGGGGTCTCCCCACCTTCAACACCTTACTCTTTTGCTAAAGTTTTTTATTATTTTCAAAAAAGCATCTTATTGTTCTAATTAAATAGCCCTTGTGTTTCAGGAGTCATTTATAAAGAATTGCGACAAAATTCAAACTTCAGCGTAAAGAGCAAGGTGTTGAGGAGGGGGCAACCCCCTTTATATACTTAATAATTTCTTTTCGTTTTAAGTTGTAAAGGTGTCTTACTTTCAGTTGAAAAAAATTGTTTTTTTAATTTAATTATAAATAAGGTTCTATGTCAAATAATAACTGTATTTGATTTCCATCCTTTGAGCCACAATTTTTAAACCTTTTGACAAGCTTGGACAAAATTAGATAAAAAAACAAGTGTTTTCAACTGAAAGTAAGGAGCAACATTAAAGTCTAAAACGAACAGAAATCATTATCTATACAATGGGGGTCTCCCCACCTTCAACACCTTACTCTTTTGCTAAAATTTTTATTATTTTCAAAAAAGCATCTTATTGTTCTAATTAAATGGCCCTTATGTTTCAGGAGTCATTCATAAAGAATTGCGACAAAATTCAAACTTCAGCGTAAAGAGCAAGGTGTTGAGAAGGGGGCAACCCCCTTCATATACGAAGTAATTTCTGTTCGTTTTAAGTTGTAAAGGTGTCTTACTTTCAGTTGAAAAAACTTGTTTTTTTAATTTAATTATAAATAAGGTTCTATGTCAAATACTAACTGTATTTCATTTCCATCCTTTCAACCACAATTCTTAAACCTTTTGACAAGCTTGAACAATATTAAATAAAAAAACAAGTTTTTTCAACTGAAAGTAAGGAGCAACATTAAAATCTAAAACGAACAGAAATCATTATCTATACAATGGGGGTCTCCCCACCTTCAACACCTTACTCTTTTGCTAAAGTTTTTATTATTTTCAAAAAAGCATCTTATTGTTCTAATTAAATAGCCCTTGTGTTCCAGGAGTCATTTTTCAAGAATTACGATAGAATTCAAAGTTCAGCGTAAAGAGCAAGGTGATGAGGAGGGGGCAACCCCCTTTATATACGTAATAATTTATGCTCGTTTTAAGTTGTAAAGGTGTCTTACTTTCAGTTGAAAAAACTTGTTTTTTTAATTTAATTATAAATAAGGTTCTATGTCAAATACTAACTGTATTGCATTTCCATCCTTTGAGCCACAATTTTTAAACCTTTTGACAAGCTTGGACAAAATTAAATATAAAAACAAGTGTTTTCAACTGAAATTAAGGAGTAACATTAAAATCTAAAACGAACAGAAATCATTATCTATACAATGGGGGTCTCCCCACCTTCAACACCTTACTCTTTTGCTTAAGTTTTTTATTATTTTCAAAAAAGCGTCTTATTGTTTAAATTAAATAACCCTTGCGTTTCAGGAGTCATTCATAAGGAATTACGTGGGACAAAATTCAAACTTCAGCGTAAAGAGCAAGGTGTTGAGGAGGGGCAACCCCCTTTATATACGTAATAATTTCTGTTCGTTTTAAGTTGCAATGGTGTTTTACTTTCAGTTGAAAAAACTTTTTTATTTTATTTAATTATAAATAAGGTCCAATGTCAAATACTAATTGTATTTCATTTCCATCCTTTCAACCACAATTTTTAAACCTTTTGACAAGCTTGGACAAAATTAAATAAAAAAAACAAGTTTTTTTCAACTGAAAGTAAGGAGTAACATTAAAACCTAAAACTTACAGAAATCATTACCTATATAAAGGGGGTTGCCCCACCCTCAACACCTTACTCTTTACGCTAAAGTTGTTTAGTATTTTTTTTAAAGCGTCTTATTGTTCTGATTAAACAGCCCGTGTGTTTCAGGAGTCATTTTTAAAGAATTGGGACGAAATTCAAACTTGGGACAAAACAGATATATAACATTAGGGAAGGGATAAAAAAAATATCTGATCATTTTATTCTTACTATTAACTTTTTGTTATAGCATCACGATTTTTTAGTTATCGGTTCTGCTGTCCTAAAGGAAAACCTATTCCATGGTTACTTGGTCTCTCCTGAGTATAGAATTATGGGCGTGGGGGGAGGCTAGTTGCCCTACAATCACTTTTGACTATTGAAAAGGGTACTAGCCACTCCATTTTCCTATCGAATGAACCCTTTTACAAGTTTCTACGACAACTCCTCTGATATGAAGTGCCCGGGTATGGAGGAAAAAATAAAACATGATAAATGATACATTGTGCCAACATCGTTCTTAAATGCCCTCAGGACGTAACTTAAAACCCTTGCCCCGAGGGTTGGGGGATTTTCCTCCTCAAAAAAACATATTTTCTATCTGGAAATCAACTACGCTGAACAAAATGGCTATCTCAAAAATTTGAATGGGTGTGTTTTGGGGAATACGATTTCGATGGATGGAGAAACGATAACGATGGATGGAGATACGAAAACGATGGATGGAGAACCTCCACTTCGACATCGTCAAGATAGCCCAGTTATCACGTATCGCACCAGGTGGAACAATGCACCGAGCCCTTGCGCATGAGTTAGCAAGAGGAGTGGCCCCAAAACGTCCCAAGAGGATGGCTGGGACCTAAGTAAGTAAGTAAGTTTGGGCAAATGATGGGTGGGGGGGAGGGGGCTAGTTGCCCTCCAATCACTGTAGACTATCAAAAAGGGCACTAGCCCCTTGAATTTCCAATCGAATGAGTGTTTTTTGAAGTTTCTACGACAACGCCTTCTATATAAACCTTATATGCCCCCAGGGCATAACTTAAAACCCTTGCCCCGAGGGTTGTGGGGGAGTACCTTTCTCAAAAACATATTTTCTATCAGGAAATCAACTACGCTGAACAAAATGGCTAAATCAAAATTTTTATTGGATATGTTTGGGGGAATGATGGGCGTGGTGGGTGGGGGTGGGCTAATTGCCCTTCAATCACTTTCGACTATTAAAAAGGGCACTAGCCACCCCAATTCCCAATCGAATGAGCCCTTTTCGGAGTTTCTAAGACAACTCCTTCGATACGAAGTGCCGAGGTATGGAAAAAAATAACACATTGTTGTCTCTCCTGAGTATAGAATTATGGGCGTGGGGGCTCAGCTCTTTAATTTCTTAGCCTAGAAAAGAAAAAGGACTTTAATCGATTAGAGATAAAATACATGTAAAGAAGTGATAAAAAAAATAAACAAAGAAATATGTGTGTGGACATATTTCGAAATACCTCAAAATATATATTTATTGTATCAAAAGACATATGTATTCTCTCAAAATCTGTATAAAAAAATACGTATTTCTTTTCTACGAGGCTTAGGGATAACAGTATACAGAATAGAGCTGACTGGGGGGATTTAACGCATGTGTTGTCTTAGAAGTAAAACATAAACTAAAATAATTAATCTGAAACTAATTCTATTCTAAAGTTACCAATTAAAACCCTTGAAAAGTGGTTTTTGACAGTAATAATATTTAGGTAGCGACCCTGACTACGATAGAACTATTCTAGGGTAACTCTTATTTCCTAGCTTCCTCATAACAAAATTATTTCTTTTACTACTCTAATCAAAAACATAAACATTCTCTCTCAGAGAGAGAGAGAGAGAGAGAGAGAGAGAGAGATGTTTTACAGTGCAGGAAGAGCAAAATTTCCTGAAATTATTTTAAAAACAATCTGAAAATTAATAATAAAAAACAAGGGTTTTCATCTGAAAGTAAGGAGTCGTCTTATTTATTTTGTATGACGGGTTTTCAAATAAATAAATAAATAATTTGGGATATATATTTGCTCGTTAGGGAGGGTGGGGGTAAATTACTGTGAAGTTGGTTGCAACATGTTTTAATTAAAGCCTTCCGAGATCCATCTTCATCCCTAGATTTTGAATAAAACCTGTTTCTGATATTCTTGTTAAAAAATGGCTATTTTGGCACCTTCATTGAAAGAATTAAGAAAAAAAAAACTATTGGTTCTAAACATATTAAATTTGCGAAATTATACGAAAAAATCCGTGAACAAGACTGAATCCGTGAACCTTCTTCCTCCAAGTTTCTGTAAGATGCTCAAAGCAGCATCATTATCAAAAGCAGCATCTTTCTACAAAGCGTTTCAATGTCCGTTCCACATTTTTGACGATACCACTGCAAAATAACGACACTTCTACATACTAATGAGAGACGAAACCCAGCAGGCAGATTATTTTCAAGAGACCGCTAGTGAGAAATGGAATGCAAAGCGTAGTTTTCATTGTGTTTACGATAATTAAACAGTTATTTTTTGGGGTCTAGGGGAGGGAAGGAAGGTACCTAGGTTAGGTTAGATTACCTATTTAATATATGCTATGCTTTCAAGAACCCCTTGTTTTTTTAACGGGAAAATTTCATTAGATTATATCTATGATTTATCAAAATATCTACATTAAATGTTAAAATTAGAAAACATCAACTGAGCTTAGGAGCTAAAACCTCAGGCACACAACATTAAAAAACAAGGATTTATTTCACTATAGCAGTGATGCCTCATCCGGTTCAGCAAATTTGTCCGAGAAAGAAGTGTAATTTTTATGAAAAGTAGCGTTTTTTGGGGCCCAGTCATTTTAGTCATAGTGTGTCATAGCGTGGTTTTGCTATTTACACCAAATGAGTAGAAAAAAATTGTTACCATTGACCATTTACTGTGAAAATAAAGAAATAAAGTAAATATTGTGGCAGGTAATCATGTCAATCGTAATTCCACCACTGTACAAATTTAATCCGTTCCAGCCAATTTCCCAGCCTAAAATCACTTATTTTCTAGTATGGCTGCCCTATTGAGAAAATTTACGATTGATTACTCGATTTTGTTACTAAAATATTAGTTAAGCCAAAAAAGAGAAGAAATAAATTTAAATAATTTTTCAAGCATAAAACTTCCACAAATCACCATCAATAAATGAATTAAACCCGAAACGAACAGAAATTACAATAAATAACCGATTCAAACTCAAAATAGCAACAATTAGCATGAGTAGGGCTGACAACCTCCAAAACACATTTTAATTGTGCTTTACTTTAGAAATAAAGAAGTATTAAGATTATTAGGAATAGATATAAGAATATGTAAGTCTAACTAGCAATACACGGTTAATCGTTTTTTTTCTGTTTTTTTGTTTTTGTTTTTTTAGTAAAGTGCAAATCATTTTCTGGTCTGAAGAAGACATGGGTTTTGCCAGTCCTACTCACGTTAGTTTTTGTTTGTTTTGAGTTTCAATCGGTTGTTTGTTGCAATTTCTGTTCGTTGTTGGTTTAACTCATTTATTGATCACTCCTTAACTTTAACTTTTTTAATTTTTACTTTTAGATACTGTGGGCTGTGGTTCACTCTTTACTAGGTTGCAGCTAATGCTCCAACCATGATAAAGAGTTCATTGCAAAATCTCCCTAGATACTAGTTAACATTGAAATCTGGGAAATCTAATAGATAGTAGAATTTAAAAATCTAGTAAATATAAGCAATTGCTTTTAATTGAGCCATTAAACATCTATCTAGGATGGTGTGGTAGCCCGCTAATGTTTCAGTAGCTTACTGATAAGCAGAAAATTTATAAAATTTACTAAGGGGAATGGGAGGGGGAGTGTATAGAAGGGGTTATTAGAAGCCTCCAGTTAAGGGTTCAGGAACATAACTATTACAATAGTACCTGTTTTGTACTTCAGAGCTTCTCCACCTATGAAGTAGCACAAAAGTGTTGTTTTTAGTGCTAAATCACAATTACGAATGTTAGAATTGAAAAAAAGCAACTGGATATAAGCAGTAGCTTCAAATAAAACATTAAACATAACTCTTTATAAGTTCTGCTAGCCCAATAGCCCCAGCTTTTCCACTTGAGACATTTCACCAAAAGTGCTATTTTTAGGGCCATTTGGAACTTGTGGATGGCACAATTTATAGGAAGAACGTAGAAATCAGCAATATCTTCCGTATGAGCTATAAAAAATCTGTCTACGATGTTATGGTAGCCTGCTTGTGCCTCCCCTTGAAAAATGGCAAAAAAAGTGCCATTTTAGTGCGAAATGGCACTTGCAGATGGCGGAATCCGTATAAAGCACGTAGATATTAGAAATAGCTTTTGAATGAGCCATTAACAAGCTTTCTATGATGCTCTGGTAACCCGCTAGGCCTGGAAAAAAAGGGAGACAGATCAGTGCTACCGATGCAAAAAAGTGATTTTCCCTGTTTTTCAAGGAGGGGGACTGTAATATCCATATATTAGGTTTTCAACCATGCTGATTCTAATAGTACACTTTTGATTTCGATTTGACGTAATTTATGAGAGGTTTCAGGCTTTTTTTTATTTCACGATAAATTTAATTTTGCAATAAAATTTTACCTTCAATACAAACCAAAATAAAAGTTACTATTTCCTGAATCAGTGTCACATGGCAATTTTTTTTCAAAAGGCAGTTTAATTTTTTTTTCTTATGAGATGTTGATTGCTCTTTACAGCTGATTTTCTTTTGTCCGTCACAACTTTAAATATTTTCTGTTGATTTTTGAGTGACAGTTTCAAGTAATGACTTTTTTTCGAGATTCACCTACGAGACAGCCGAATTTAGGTTTGTGATCAGTGTCGTAATGTTGTTTCAAGTTATATTCCTTTACTACGGAAATATTTTTGACATTAAACACAAAGGTTTTTTTTAACTTCAATAAAAAAGTAGGAATTTGTCACATTTCATTAAAATCAGTCTTGCATCAAGGATTGTATAATCTGTATAATCAAGGAGTGTATAAATCTGCAAATCTATTTTTCCAAATCTTCAAAAATAGGAAATAAAATATAGGTCTGTGTTTATCTATTTGTTTTTAACGAACCTATCAGCCAGTCTATCCCTGCCTCTTAGGCATTGCTCCAGTTATGAAAGATTGTCTTCTTGTTTACCATGGGAAAGCAGTTGATGCAGTAGCATGTACTGGCTAATGTAGTTACAAGTAATTGTGGTTTTTGCTGCAATCAGTCACAGTCACAAGTATTTGCAGTTGCAATTAGTCACAAATTCAAACGGTTAAAAGCAGTCACAGCTTGAAAAAGTCACAATAGCAGTTGTACTAATTACATTAGTAGTACTTGCAGTAGCCCTCAAAGGTTCAATTTATTGCTTTAAGCTGTTTCTCAGATACTGTTCATGCGCCCTTTTGATAACGTAAATGCATGGTGTATTTTGATTTTGTTCAATATATACTGCAGTATCACCTAATAGTTTTAACTTAAGGCCCTTAGCCATCTCAGATATATTGCAGATATGCCATTTCAACATCCATATTTAGCCCTAATGACAAACTTTGATGGACATAGCGTCTTATGAATTAATTCAACATCCCCTCTAATATGCTGTGAAAGTTTCATTGTAATTCTCCTATTTTTTCTTGGCATATTTCACATACACCCTTTTCACAATCTGGCTAAAACACACTCGATTTTGTAGATAGGTGTCATCTGGTTCATACTGGGATATTTCCCAGTGTGTACTATTTTTTCCTGCCCCATTATATACCAGATGAAATCCATCTACAAAATCATGTGATATTTTTTTTTAATATCTTGCCACAAGCTGGCGAAATAACATGACCAGATAATTTGGCTCTCATATGGTACAACAAGCACAAAATTTTACTGAACCAAAAGAATAAACAAGGAAAATCTAAAGGCAAAATGTTTTTTAGGGTATATCCTAAATTTTGAGGTAGGTTTAATCAAAGACAAAAATTGTAACATACTAAAATAATTGGTCTAGATGGTCGAATATCAAACTAACTAGGCTTGTGTTTACAGATTTTTCCGAGAATGCCAGATGGCGCCCACTCTCACTCCGTTGAGTATTGGTAGGGAGTGTAATATAGTCAGTCAGGTGCGTTTTGGTGAGGATCTTGCGGACCGCACTAAGACGCCTCACGGGCCGCAAGCGGCCCACGCGTTGCCGACCCATGTTCTACAGAATGACGCTCAAGATATACATGTCAGCTTTTACTAGGGGATCTTATATATACCTCATATTTTCATATATAACTTTAGCGTAAAGAGCGAGGTATTGAAGAGGGGACAGCCCCTTTCATATACGGAATAGTTTCTGTTTGTTTTAAGTTTTGATGTCGCTCCTTACTTTCAGTTAAAAAAAACTTTTTTTTATTTAATCTTAAGAAGACATGGGTGTTGTCAGTCCTACTCACGTTAATTTTTGCTTGTTTTGATTTTCAATCGGTCAGGGGCGCCATTGGGGGGGGGGAGGCAGGGGTGGGCTATTTCCCACCCTAATTTTTCTGGGGGGCCCAAGCTTCCTCCCAAAAAGGTCTTTTTTTCTTTTACAAAATATACAATAACAAAATTACAATTAGCAATTAGTAAAAATTTTGAAACTGCTACATTTATATATAGATTAACTTAGATAATAGTGAGATTAATAGTGCAACTGGGTCGTGCAAGGGTTGAAGTGACAGATTAGTTTCAGATTTTATTGATTCAACATCTTACTTATGTGCTATCATGAGCAGTGTTTCCACTTCTACTTATTTTGGTACTAGAATACTTATTTTTGGACTATTCTACTTCCAAATATTAAATCTACTTATCTACTTACTTTCTACTTATTTTTGGAGGCTTAAGTTTTCGTGCCTGCCAAGTATTTTGGTTTTGATTCCGTTGAATTGTAATCCTATAATGTCTTATAGAATGGAAGGGTGCAATTGTTTTTAGAAGCGGCATCTATGTCGGGAGCGGAATCTTTGTCGGGAGCAGAATCTTTGTCGGTTGCGGCAAAAAGGAAATTCGGGAAATTATAAAGATCAGTTTAAATGAATGAATTTGTTTAAAACCGTAAGACCATCCATATATAACCCATGTATTATTCGCCCAGTTCGCCAGTTTACTATCTAATATCAGCAGCTGAACAGCCATTGAGAATTCATGAGTTTGTCAGGAGCTCAAAAGCGTAAATTGGTAGCATTGAAGAAGGAGAAAGAAGCAGAAAAGCAAGTTTCTCTGAACAGATGGATTAAGAAGCAAAAGCCAAGTGAACCGGCTCGGCAAGTAAGAAACCTACAGTATTTGTGTTTTATTAAGTCGCTCTTTTTTTCACAATTTGGTGGACCAAAGTTACTATTCTGAACCGCGCTGGGTAGTTTATATCGTGTTAAGGGGATGCGGTATCTTAAATGTTCACCCCATCTCGCCCATTATAGACTTTTTTAGTTTGTCTGGCCAAACTATTTAGAATTGATTAGGCAGTCTTGCCCTGGCTTGTAGAGCTTGGATAAGAGATTCGAATAATCGACACAAAATTAAAAGCCGACACCTACTTTCCCGGAAATCTTAGAAAAACCATATAACTTCTCGCAGTTTGTCCCGGAGATAGAGATGTTCAGTTTTAATGAAACATATATCATCGGAAAGCCTATCTTTCATTTTTTCTATTAATTGGAGTAACTTTTCTTCTTGAAGTTCAGGAAAGGACAGTCCCTCAAAATGTTCCAGCATACCTGCTAGGAAACGCCGAAAATCACCTCAAAGGAATTAGCAGTTGAGTAGCTTGGTCCCTTTGGGAACTACCTATGGCGCTAAAAAAAGCTAATTCTTTTTACTGTTGTAAATAAGCTAATTCAGAGGTTAGGTAGCCTCTTTTACTTTATAGTTTTCATCTTAGATCTTTCCTTTTTTTCTGTCATGTAATTCTTCTTTAATAAAAGATAAATTATAGCCCCTCAACCAATGCAGTATAGTTATCTTTAAAATTAACTAGCCTTTAACTGAAAAATAATAGATACGAAACAATACTGGATATGCAGTAGACCTGGTTTCCAATAAATTAAATAAAAAAAAAACAAGTTTTTTAGACTGACAGTAAGGAGCGACATTAAAACTTGAAACGAACAGAAATTATTCCGTATATGAAAGGGACTGTCCCCTCCTCAACGGTTTTTATATTAAGTTTTAATGTCGCTCCTTACTTTCAGTTTAAAAAACTTGTTTTTTCATTTAATTTCTGATCGTTTTTTAGTTAATGCAGCTTTTATTTTGGCTCGCCGTCATTGAATAAGTAAACAAAATTTGCATAAAAATTTTACTTTTCTTTTGCTAAATGGATGTCTCTAAATTTGGTTATTACGTAATTTACAAATTAACTTACGTAACTAACTTCTAAAGATAGATAGATAGATAGATCGTGTATTTCAAAAAGCCCAAGAGCCATATACACACAAAAAATATGAAAATAGAAAAATTACAACAGAGCAAATTACAAACACACATTAACATGAATACATAGCGAAAAATACCTTCTGGTAAAATACCAAAAACAAAAATAACTTTAATTCCATATAATTAATAATAATTAATTGTAAAAACATTTCCTTCTTTTTAATCCCTTCTCTATGTACGCACCAATACGAAATATTGTGGTTGGATTACTACTTTGTAAGATATTTGGAAGCAGCAAAACAATCCCATGTAAGTAATTTTCCCTTAAATCAGAGAGCACCGGGCACTTTCTCAGAAAATGGTCCAAATCTTCGTCCTCATCCCTACAAAGAGGACACACATACCGACCATCAGGATGTACTATCCCCCTGTCGAACACCATCTGTCTACTCTGGATTGGAAGACAATTCGCCCTAAGCTGAATCCATCGACATAAAATCATAGCCGGTAAGTTGAATTTAAAATAAATTTCCTCACCAAAACTAGGTTTAACCTGATTATACTGATTCAATGTAGCAGAATTTAAAACCAGCCCTTGCCAATACTGAATTTCTTGACCATCTAAGATAAATCGTACCTGGCTTACTAAATTTGTTGGTAGATCAGGGGAACCAAGACCCTCATTCCATAAGTAAGCCATTCCCACACTTTCTAGTAATGACCTAATTTGGGATGGCCACGACCTTTTCGAATCATAGCTCAACATCTGATAATAAGCAGCACTTACTAGTCTGTCTTCATTGCACCTAATGATCTTCAACCAAAATCTAAGCATCAAAATAGACCTACGTAGTTTTAACGAAAACAGGCCCATATCACCTTTCAGATCCTGTGAATGATTTGTCTGATGTAATCCAAAGAGTCTTTTATAATACTGGAGCTGGATGGACTCCAACTTCTGTGTCACTTCTCCGCCCAAAATCTCCGCTGCATATTCTAATACTGGTAAAATTTTTGTATTAAATATTCTTTTCTGCATTTTTAGGTTTTTAATTCCCATTATCGTCGGATTTCTAAAAATTGCCGACATGGCCACTTTACCTCTATTAATTAGTTCATCACCATGACTCTTTAAACTTCCATTTTCAGATAAAACAAATCCTAAATATTTTATTCTTTTACTTACTTTAAGTTCCTCATTACTATATTTAAACTTATAATTATCATCGCCACTTGTTTTTCTTTTTTTTAAAATAACAACTTCACTCTTTTCAACATTCAGCCTTAGTTTTTTCATCTGCAAATAATCATCTATAAGACTCAAAAGCGTCTGCAGATCTTGCGGTGTGCCAGCCACAAAGGCAATATCATCTCCAAATAATAGTAGTTATAGTTTATGGGTCACTAGACTAACATTCGGAGCCCATCCTCTAGATAATCAACAACATCATTTATAAAAATATTAAACAATTTAGGAGAAAAAGTGCTGCCTTGTTTTACACCCAGCTTAATATTAAAAAAAAAAATTAAATTAATAATTATATTCGTATATTTTTCTTCTGGCAAGAAATACAAAGTTGCAGATTTGTGCAGATATGAGCTTGAAACCTATGTAATAGGGTTTTCTGATACGCTGAATCTGACGGTGTGATTTTCATTAAAATTCTTTCACTTTTAGGGGATGTTTCCCCCCTCTTTAAAAAATCGGGTAAATTTTCTAAGGCTCGTAGCCTTTGATGAGTAAAATTTATATATTTAGAATCAGCATTATAAACCCATTCTTTTGATACATTTATTGACATCAAAATTCCGTTTTTAAAAGTTTATATTACTATTGAGCTGTATCGCTTGTTTTTTTTATTACGTACATGTTATTACGTATATGAGGGGGTTCTCCCCTTAGTCAATACCACGCTCTTCACGTTAAAAGTAAAAACAAAAAATTAATTCACAAACCCCTGAATCACAAAGGCCGTTTAATTAGAATAGATAGCTCTTTTGAAAGCACTAAAAAAACTGTAGTTTAAAGAGCGAGGTATTGACTTGGGGTAAAACTCCCTCATATACGTAATAATTTCTGTTCGTTTTAAGTTCTAATGTTGCTTCTTATTTTCAGTTGAAAAAACTTGTTTTCTTATTTAATTTCTGATCTTTTTTAAATAATGCTTGGAAATCCGGCGCCCCCTTCATAGAAATGTCCCTTACCCCAAAGAAACATCCTCCACGGAAAGATTCTCCCAAGTAACCCCCTCCTCCAGCCCCCCCTCCAGAAAATATCCTTCCTGAAAATGTTTTGTATACTTCCCAATAACCAATAAATAATGCTGGCAAGTCCGGCACCCCCTTCATGGCAATTTCTCTTCCCCCACAAGCAATATACATTCATTGCCATGTGCATAGACTAAATTTGGTCATTGCATACTGCGTTGAAGGTGTTGGGACTGTTGGCTCATTGTATTTACTAGTCGAAAATCTGCACACCTTCATTTCTAACAGCAACCACAGACATCACCTTTTTGTCGAGTTCTAAAAGACTACTCAAATGCTAGTCCTGGACTTATAAGGGAGTGCTGTGACAAGATGGTCATACTGGTATCGATCAATATCGAATATAAGACTCCGATATGAATGTGTTCTGGCTGTACTGTCTGCAGTCAGCGAAGGAGGTGATAGTGAAGCTCGAGCAGAAGCAGCTGGGCTCCAGAGAAAAATGGAATCTTTCACAGTTATATTCCAGTTGCTCTATATGGAAGCAATTCTGAGGACGACAAACTCCCTTTCTGAGCAGCTTCAGGCAGCTGATCTGGTAATATCTAGGTCCCGCACCTTGATTCAAGCAACAAGGAAGGAAATAGCTGAACTGCGCTCTGATACTTCATTTGCATCGCTTTTGGAGAAGGCAAAAGAGTTTGCTGAAGGTCTTAAAATTGAATTACCTGACGTGAATGGACCCGCAACCGGATCCTCGTCTGCGGGTCAGAAGGAACGACCTAGAAGAACCCAAAAAATTATCAAACACCTGAAAGAATTCATGACCACTTCGACGTTAGGAAAAAACTTTGTTGAAACCGACAATAGAGCTCCAACTCTAGCAGAAGAATTGAAAAGAGAATACATGGAGACTGTACATCGTCTGATTGCAGAATTCAACACACGGTTTACAGATAACCTTCCAGTGCTCAGTACACTCGAAGCTCTGGGCCCCTGCTCTACAAAGTTCATGGATGCAGGGCTCCTGAAGCAATTCTATGAACTCTATTCTGAAACGGACATTGACTAGGTTCTTCTTGAAACCAAAGCTGGTATTGCTAAGCGGTTTTTGCTCGAGGAGGAGGCAAAGCCGAAGAACTTCATGGACGTCATCGATAATATCGAGACACTTCCAGTGGCCTATTCAGAAATTATCAAAGTTCATCATATTGCTACCACACTTCTTGTCACGACAGCCAGCAATGTACGCTTGTTTTCTGGGCTGGAAATAGTGAAGAACTATCTGCGCTCGACCACAGGACACGATCGTCTTAGTCACCTGCTTTTGATCTTTGCAGAGAAGGATTTAGTTAGAAACTTGGATTTCGACCAGCTTGTTGACGACTTTGCGAAGATGAAACCACGACGGTTCCCATTGTTGCCTTGAGCGTCCACTGATCTGTTTCAAAATTTTGTTGTATTTTTTGATTTTTTAAATATACTTGATAGAGCAAAGTTTTGCATCGTCATAGCCGGAGCGTGACTCCGACTTGGACTAAAGTATTTACTGTATGCAGCGAGCTGAAGAATTCGGCTACAGAATATATGATTGAGACAATTTCCTTAATTTTTACGGTAACTCCCACGGAAGGCAGTTTTTTTTTCGGATAAAGCTAGAGGCAATTTTTTTTATACAAGCCTGCTTCGGGGCCCAGGTCGATTGCTTGCCCACCCTAAGGTTTGGCAGAAATGGCGCCTCTGCAATCGGTTGTTTGTTGTAATTTCTGTTCGTTTTGGGTTTAACTCATTTATTGATTGGGATTTGTGGTAGTTTTACCTTGGATAATCATTTGAATTTATTTCTACTCATTTTTGGCTTAACGAAGCTGTTTACTTTTTGACAAACTTGTTTTGTTGAAAAACTTTTTTTAAATTAACTTCTGTTAATTTCTTTTTGACAGTCTTTTTCATAGATTTTTGTAAAAATTAATTAAAGAATGAAGTTTATTCAATTCCTTAATGCCATCAACGTTAAAAGTGTAATCAGTGACAACAATAAAAGCCTTAACTTCTATAAAATACCCTATTCATATATTCCATTTTATCAAAATTTCGTATCTTTTTGACTATTACTAAACAAAGTATCGATGAAGATTTTTTCATCGATTGTGACCTCGATGACTGTATAAGCCACTGACTGTAGATATGAGCAATATTTTTTATATGAGCTATCAAAATTTTATCCCAGTTTTTTGGTAGCCCGCTAGCCCATCCCTTGAGAAACGGCATAAAAAGTGTCTTTTTTCGTGTCAAATGATACTTGCAGATGGCGAAATTTATATAAACGACGCATATATGAGAAATAGCTTTTGAATGAGCTCTTAAGCATCTCTCGATGGTGATTTAGTAACCCACTAGGCCTGGAAAAAAGAAAGAAAAAAAAGACAGTTTTAATATTTTTTAACTTTTAGATATTATGGGCTGTGGTTCACTCTTTACTAGGTTGCAGCTAATGCTCTAACCATGACAAAGAGTTTATTGCAAATATCTCCCCAGAAACTAGTTAACATTGAAATCTGTGAAATCTAATAGATAGTAGATTTTTTAAAACCCTACTAAATATATGCAATTGCTTTTACTTGAGCCATTAAACATCTATCTACGATGGTGTGGTAGCCTGCTAATGTTTCAGTAGCTTACTGATGAGCAGAAAATTTATAAAATTTACTAAGGGAGTTGGGAGGGGTAATGTACGGGATGGGTTCTTATAAACCTCTAGTTAAGAGTTCAAGAACAAAACTATCACATTATTACCTGTTTTGTACTTCAGAGCTTCTCCACCCGTGAAGTGGCACCAAAAGTGTTGTTTTTAGTGCTAAATCACACTTGCGAATGGTAGAATTGATAAAAAAAAGCAAGTGGAAATAAGGAATAGCTTCAAATAAAACATTCAACATAACTCTTTATAAGTTCTGCTAGCCTGAATAGCCCAAGCTTTTCCACTTGAGACATTTCACCAAAAGTGCTATTTCTAGGGCCATTTGAAACTTGCAAATGGCAGAATTTATAGGAAGAACGTAGACATCAGCAATATCTTCCGTATGAGCTGTAAAAAATCTGTCTACGATGCTATGGTAGCCTGCTTGTGCCACCCCTAGAAAAATGGCAGAAAAAGTGCCATTTTAGTGCGAAATGGCACTTGCAGATGGTCGAATCCATAAAAAGCACGTAGGTTTTAGAAATAGTTTTTAAATGAACCATTAACAATCTTTTTATGATTATCTGGTAACCCGCTAGGCCTGGAAAAAAAGGGAGACAGATCAGTGCTACCGATGCAAAAAAGTGATTTTCCTTGTTTTTCAAGGAGGGGGACTGTAATATCCATATATTAGGTTTTCAACCATGCTGATTCTAATAGTACACTTTTGATTTCGATTTGACGTAATTTTCGAGAGGTTCGAGAGGTTCCTTGTTTTTCAAGGAGGGGGACTGTAATTTCCTTCTATGAGGTTTTCAACCATGCTGATTCTAGTGGTACACTTTTGATTTTGATCCGACGTAATTTTGAAGGGGTTTCAGGCTTTATTTTTTAATTCACGATAGATTTATTTTTGCAATATTCTTTTACTTTTAAGACTAGCCAAAATAACAGTTACTATTCCTGAATCACTGTCACATGGCATTTTTTTTATCGTAGAGAGAGTAAAGAGAAAGGTAGAGAAAGTAAAGAGAAAGTGATTTTAAGGTAGAGAAAGATCATGGTTGTATGTTTACGGTTGCGTTTCTTACGATGATTAACACGAATGTGAGCACTGCCCCTAAAAATGTATGCTTCCAATTCAGTTAACCTTTTGTGTCAAAGCTGCTCGGCTGGCATGGACACCCATAAGATGGGGAGGCACCAGCCCCCTCATGGCTGAAAGATACTGCCTTTTTTATATTTTTGTTTTGAAATTTATATTATATAGTATTAAAAGTGCCAATTAGACCAGGTAAGCCCCCCCCCCTGGATTTCAGCCTATTGTTGGTGAAATACCATTGGAACTTCATGACTCGGTAAAGGAATTTGTATTCCCGTGCATAAATAGACCCAACTAATAAAAAGAACAAATTTGAGATAGCCATTTTGTTCAGCATGGTCGAAAAATATAATAACTATTTCTTTGAGGATGACTTAATTCCCCCCCCCCCCAAAAAAAAAGAAGAAAAAGGGAGACAGATCAGTGCTACCGATGCAAAAATAGGATTTTCCTTGTTTTTCAAGGAGGGGGACAGTAAATTCCTTATAAAAGGTTTTCGACGTTGCTGATTTTAATGGTACACTTTTGATTTTCACCTGACATAATTTTCAAGGGGTTTCAGGCTTTATTTTTTAATTCACGATAAATTTATTTTTGCAATATACTTTTACTTTTAAGACTAGCCAAAATAACAGTTACTATTCCTGAATCACTGTCACATGGCAATTTTTTTTTATCGTAGAGAGAGTAAAGAGAAAGGTAGAGAAGGTAAAGAGAAAGTAATTTTAAGGTAGAGACAGATCACGGTTGCATATTTGCGGTTGCGTCTCTTATGATGATTAACACGAAAGTGAGCACCGCCCCTAAAAATGTATGCTTCCAATTCAGTTAACCTTTTGTGTCAAAGCTGCTCGGCTGGCATGGACACCCATAAGGGGGGGAGGCACCAGCCCCCTCATGGCTGAAAGATACTGCCTTTTTTATATTTTTGTTTTGAAATTTCTATTATATAGTATTAAAAGTGCCAATTAGACCAGGTAAGCCCCTCCTGGAATTCAGCCTAATGTTGGTGAAATAACATTGGAACTTCATGACTCGGTAAAGGAATTTGTTTTCCCGTGCATAAATAGACCCAACTAATAAAAAGAACAAAATTGAGATAGCCATTTTGTTCAGCATGGTCGAAAAATATAATAACTGTTTCTTTGAGGATGACTTAATTCCCCCCCCCCAAAAAAAAAGAAGAAAAAGGGAGACAGATCAGTGCTACCGATGCAAAAAAGTGATTTTCCTTGTTTTTCAAGGAGGGGGACTGTAATTTCCTTATACAAGGTTTTCAACCATGCTGATTCAATGGTACACTTTTAATTTTGATCCGACGTAATTTTCGAGGGGTTTCAGGCTTTATTTTTTAATTCACGATAGATTTATTTTTGCAATATACTTTTAGTTTTAAGACTAGCCAAAATAACAGTTACTATTCCTGAATCACTGTCACATGGCAATTGTTTTTTCACAAGTCAGTTAAAAAAAAGAAAATTCTATTCGGTGTTGATCGCTCTTTACTAGGTCACAGCTACTGCTGCAATCACGATCAGTTAAAAACCCAAGATCTAAAACCCACTGGTTATTGTAAGGTTCGGGTATTACCTTTCCTTTCATCTCCATGAAGTTACAAATTTCTTTCTTTAAATAGAAATCGTTTAAGCATTGATCATCGGTCTAGCTATCTTACTTCACAGTAATACATCACGTTGCCATTTTCAGCTTGCACATCTTCCAAAAACTTTTCAAACTGGCGGCGACTAAGCCCATTTTTTTTTTTATAAAATTGATAACAGATATAACGGTATCCATTGTTTCTCTCCACGATAAAACCTTGCAACACAATGCTTCTTGATGGACAACACAGTGAAATGTATACGGAACTTCAGGTCCGGACTCCAGAAGTTTGCTGTTGACTCTTCCAACGGTGCGGCGGGTGCAACTTCTAGTAGAGATTAATGTTTTCAAAAATATTTTTCTGTTCTGGGCATACTTCCTCCACAGTAGCTAAGACACACTCTATGACAAGTTCACTGTTGGTAAATTTGCTGTCTTTGTAGCTGGCACGTACAGCTGATTTTCTTTTGTCTGTCACAACTTTAAATATTTTCCGCTGAGTTTTGAATGACAGTTTCAAGTTAATAACTTTTTTTCGAGATTCACCTGCAAGACAGCCGAATTTAGGCTTGTGCTCAGTGTCGTAATGTCGTTTCAAGTTATATTCCTTTACCACGGAAATACTTTTTTGGCATTAAACACAAAGGTTTTTTTTAACTTCAATAAAAAAAAGTATGAATTTGTCAAAGCTTCATTAAAAACAGTCTTGTATCAAGGATTTTTCTTTTTTAGAAGCCGTCTTGGGTGAATAAATCTGCAAATCTATTTAGCAAATCTGCCAAAATAGGAAATAAAATATAGGTCTATGTGTATCTATTTGTTTTTAAGGAGCCTATCAGCCAGTCTATCCCTGCCTCTTAGGCATTACTCCAGTTCTGAAAGATTGTCTTGTTATTTGCCATGGGAAAGCAGTTGATACAGTCGCATGTACTGGCTAATGTTGTTACAAGTAATTGTGGTTTCAGTTGCAATCAGTCACAGTCACAAGTATTTGCAGTTGCAATTAGTCACAAATTCAAACAGTTAAAAGCAGTCACAGCTTGAAAAAGTCACAATAGCAGTAGCACTATTTGCATTAATAGTACTTGCAGTAGCCCTCAAAGGTTCAATTTATTGCTTTAAGCTGTTGATAACGTAAATACATAGTGTATTTTGATTTTGTTCAATACATACTGCAGTATCCCCTGATAGTTGTAATTTAAGGCCCTTAGCCATCTCAGATATATTGCAGATATGCCATTTCAACATCCATATTTAGCTATAAATCCCTTTCCGCAGGTCCTGAGTTTTCAATTTAATACCTTTATCTGTTCCTAAGATCTTGTAATATGCCCTAATGACAAACTTTGATGGACATAGCGTCTTATGAATTAATTCAACATCCCCAATAATATGCTCTGAAAGTTTAAGCGTACTTCCCTTTTTTTCTTGGCGTATTGCCCACACACCCTTTTCACAATCTGGATAAATCACCCTCGATTTTATAGATAGGTGTCATCTGGTACATACTGGGATATTTCCCAGTGTGTGCCATTTTTTCCTGCCCCATTATTTACCAGATGATATCCATCTACAAAATCATGTGATATTCTTTTTTTATATTTTGCCACAAAAAGCGAAATAACATGACCAGATAATTTGAGTCTCATATGGTACAACAAGCACTAAATTTTACTGAACCAAAATATAATAAACAAAGAAAATCTAAAGGCAAAATGTTTTTTGAGGGTATTTACTAAATTTTGAGGTAGGTTTACTCAAAAACAAAAATTGTAACATACCAAAATAAATGGTCTAGATGGTCGAATATCAAACTAACTAGGCTAGTGTTTACGGATTTTTCCGAGAATGCTAGATGGCGCCCACTCTCACTCAGTTGAGTATTAGTAGGGAGTGTAATATAGTCAGTCAGGTGCGTTTCGGCGAGGATCTTGCGGGCCGCACTAATACGCCTCACGGGCCGCAAGCGGCCCACGGGTTCCCGATCCATGTTCCACAGAATGACGCTGAAGATATACATGTCAGCTTTTACTAGGGGATATTATATACACCTCATATTTTTCAGCTCTTCTCTCGGTCAGCGTATCTAGTACCTCTCTGCTTAATGGAGGGTTGATAAGCAAGAGAAGAAGAAACGCCCACTTCTCCAACACTCTTTTGACAGCTTTTTCCATTTAAAACCAACCTTTATTAACTTTTAAAGAAGCGTATGAACCCCCCTGTTCAGCCAATTCATGCATTTAATAAAAAAAATTTCTGTCACTTGCTGTTTCCTGAGACAGATATTGGCAAGTCCTTTATTAAAGACTCAAGGCCATTAGGTAGAGCTTTTATTGCATTTTGTACGCAGTATAATTAGATGTCTAGTAAAACCCACAACAAGCAAATCCAAAATGTCGTATTTAAGCTTTACTTCAAGACCTCTAACAATGTCAGTTTTCAATGACACGTTGTTCTTTTTACAGGTAATTGTAGATCATCACTTTTAACCCGCGGCTCCAAAGCGTCCTCAAGCAACAAATTCCTCTAGAACTTTTTCAGTAGAGTATTTCCATCATTTAACAATCAAAACAAGACACATTGCTTTTTTTATTCTAAAACTGCGAAATTTATTTTCTGGGAGAAAAAAATGATCAAATAAGGACCAGAAGAAAAATTTCTCCTTCGATTTTGGACAAATATTATTCATACTATTAAAAAATTTTCCTTAGAACATTTAGTTTTATGCCATCTTTAAAGAAAATACTTTGAAATAAACAAGAGATGCTGCTACTAATTAATGCATCATATTTATAAACTTGTAGGTTTAGATATCAAATATATCAACAAAATACACCAAAATTGAAAATAACCGTCAAAAACAGGCATTAGTTGTGCTTAAAAGGTGGTAATAAAATGATATTAAACCTTTTTCTTTGCAGGAGATCTTATAAAAATTTCTTAATATACGAAGTCTAACAAGTAGTCTGAGATTGAGGCATATTCTGTTATTCTGATTCAAGCAAAGCCAACGCCCCTCTGCTCTTGAAAAAACTGTGTGGGGGAGTGGGGTAAATTTGACTTTTGTGGACGAAATACTGATACGATTTTCCAACCTTTCCATCATTTTTGCATTTATGAGCTTGAACTGTTAATATTCAAGAAAAACAAACACGATATTTTGGGATTTTGTAGCTTTCCGTCAACTAGAAGTTATCCTCATTTTAAAAGGACTGTATACACTTATACTAGCTGGCATACACTAATACTGGCATTCTTATTCTACTCATAATACTATTTATAAATAATAAATAGTAATACTAAATCGGCATTCTATTCTTATTCTACTCATAATTAAAGTAAACTGATAGATATTTTCTTCGGTTTATAAAAACAATAAAAATAATCGGTTTATAATTTATTTTTTACACAAAGAAAAAGGCTCTGATTTGAGAGCATCAATAAATTGACGAAGATATAACAGACAAATCACACAGATCCATTAAACCTGTGCTTATAAGATAAAACCATAGCAGGATCTTTTTAAATATTAAATTTCACTTTAGTTTTGAAATAATTTCAAAATTTAATTGAGGGGCGGGGGGTTAGGGGAGTGAGATATTTTGCTCGTCCTTAGATTTTGATTTTTTTTCTAGCATTTTATGGTAAAATCTGTTTTTTGAGTTTTTCAACGAACAAAAATGAAAAAACAACCCACCCCCTTGAGCACTAAAAAAGAACTCCTCCCTTCCCAATTATTATGAATTGATGATTTAATACTCTGGCAATCAAATAAGAATAGAAACAGAGCGTTAATTTTTTTTTGATGCCAGTTTACTAGTAGCCTAAGTTTTTTTCAGAAGCCGAAAATTTCTTATCGAGCAGAGCAATTGAGCTCTTATTTATCGAGCAGAGCAATTGAGATTGCTCTGCTAAAAAATTTTTTACTTTAAAAAATTTATCGATTGCTCGATAAAAAAAAATTTTTATCGAGCAGAGCAATTGAGATCATTTCAGAATTTTATGATCAATCTTTTTCGCCAAGGGACAGAAAGGTAATTCTAGAGGAAGTTTTAACCAGGATTTCATTACATTTACAGTCACGATTGTATGCTACTCATAATTTCCCTAATTTTCACCTCAACACCCTTCGCCTTTTAACCACACCCAGGATCGAACATTGAATTTCTGTATTCCTCATATTCTTGTATTCTTGTGCATGGTATTCCCAGAGGTATAGCTACAAGATGTTGTGACTTTTTTGCTAGGTTTGAGTTTTATTTTTATACTGTCTCTAATTACTTTGTTTTTCTTCAGTAAGTTATGCTATATAATTTCTAGTGGTGAGACTAATTTTGTGTGTGTTTTTGTTTGGTTCATTTCCATTTAATCCTGTGTCTTTAATTGTTTTGACATATTTACAGCCTTCCTGATATAGAAAAAAATTCTTATTATTTTTGCTTATTTTCGTTGCTGCCTTTTCCTTATGTTTCTTGACTTTAAAGTATAAATTTGGCTCATGTGCGCATATGGTAAACATTTTCAGAAGCAAATCTTATCAATGAGTTGAATTTTATATATTCAGAACTAATACAGGAAAATTAATCATGAAAGGCCGGGAAGGGTAATTTAAACCCTAATTACTACTACTACTAAAAACTCACCGCAATACCGAGCTGTCTTAAACCAACATAGCTATGCACGCTCTTCCTCCACCCCAATATCTTCAAAGCCTCCCTTTTAAAACCCGCTCACAAAATTTCCATTCCCTTTAAATTTTGCCTTATGTCTTCCCACCGCTACACATGAGGGCAATCTGTTTTCCGTTTAGCCCTAGATAGTTGGCCGAAAAGAACAATCTTCGGCAATCTGTCATCCTTCATCCGCACAACATGCCCTAACCACCTCAACCTTTCTTTCATTATAGACGTAGAAAGCGTTATTGAACAACATTTTTCGTATATCCTATTGTTTGAAATACGGTCAGTCAACCGGGTACCCAGAACAATCCTTAAGCAATTTCTCTGGAAAGCATCTAGCAAATCTTCATCCGCTTTTCGAAGCATCCATGCTTCAGAGCCATATTTGACCACTGTCGTCCCTGTAGCTTCTAATATTCTAATCTTGGTTTGCAGCTTTATCTTCCTTTTCTTACAAACTTTTTTTAACTGTGAAAAAACACTTTTAACATCTTCACTGGTCTCACCATCTTTACTAATAATACTACCAAGGTAAGTGAAACTGCCCACCTGATCGATCTTTTCATTACCAAACGTCACCTTTCCATCTTCACTTATTCCTAGCCTTAGTGACTTAGTCTTCCTAACATTAATTTTCAAACCAATTCTAGCACCCTGAACTCGCAAAACCTCTAAAACTTCATTCATTTTGCTCACACTTTCATCTAGGATGCTTAAACCATCAGCATAATCCAACTCCAGGAGACTTTTTCCTCCCCATTTGATTCCCTGGTCTCCCATTGCCTTTCCTGTGCTTCTTAAGACAAAGTCCATCTAAATAATCCATATAAAGGGGCATAGAACACAACCTTGCTTAACTCCTGATTTAATACAAAATCAGCTACTAATCTCATTTCCTACCTTAACCGCAGCAGTGTTATTCTCATACATAGCACTAATCACTTTAATGTATTTGTCTGGTATACCATACAAGGATAAAACCTTTACTAAAGCTCCTTTATCAACAGAATCGAAAGCTTGCTCATAATCTGTAAAACTGAGGACCAAAGGTGTTTGAAAACTTAGGCACTTCTCAATTATTAACCTAGGAGTGAAAATTTGGTCAACACATCCTCTAACTCTTTTAAAACCGCACAGCTCTTCTCTTAAAACTTTGTCTACGGCATCTCTCAGTCTAAAAAGTATCATATTACTAAGCAATTTGCGACCTACAGAGACCAGACTAATGCCTCGATAGTTACCACACTCACTTTTATCACCTTTCTTATAAAGTGGCTTAATTAATGTTTTCCTAAAATCGTTAGGTACTTCCCCTTTTTCAAAAATCATATTCATTTCCTTCAGTAACTTATTTCTAACCTCAGAGCCACCATATTTAAGAAACTCATTTACTACCCTATCAGCATCTGGAGCCTTATTATTCTTTAATCCTTTTAGTACTGTTGCTAATTCCTCCTCACAAAACAAATCTTCATTCACATCCAAGGTATCGCAAACTTTTTCATTTTCCTCTATATTTTTTCCTGCAACTTTATATCGGTTAAGCAAATTCTCAAAATGTTCGGCCCATCTCGCTTTAGCTTTTTTCTTATCACTAATTGCCACCCCATTCCTATCTCTAACTGGGACAAGTCCGGATTGACTACTACCTCTCAATTTGTTAACGTGCCAGTACAATATTTTACTATTATGCCGTCTAGCTGCATCTTCTAAATCCTCGGCAATTTTATCCATGGCCCCCACCTCACACCTCCTTAGTTCATATTTCAATGCTTTCTCCACTTTCTTTACATTTCTTTTGTTTTCATGTGATCTATCACTCAGATAATTCTTGTAGAAGTCCTTTCTCCTTTCTATTAAACTTAAAGCTTTTTCACTAATATTCTTAGCTGCAGTTCTAGCTTTCTGCCCTAATACACCTTCAGCAACTTCACAAACTATTTTTCTAAAATTATTCCAACCATCTTCCACATTATCAAATTTTAGACTCTCAAGTTTAGTATTCAACTGTTCCTGGAAAGTTTCTCTCAAATTTTCATCCTGGAGTCTACTAACATCATAATGGCTATCTCTAAACTTTGATTGAATGTTTTTGGGGAAATGGTGGGCGTGAGAGGGGGGTTAATTAGTGTCCACTCAATTTCGACCATTAAAAAAAAGGGCAATTTCAATGTCCAAACAAGTAAGCCTTTTTTGAAATTTCTACAATAACTTTCTATATAAGCCTTATATAACCCCAGGGCATAACTTACAACCCTTGCACTGAGGACTCTGAGGGGTTTATCATCCTATAAGACCTAATTTCCAGAACTTTCAACTACGTTAAATAAAATGGATATCTCAAAATTTTGATTTGATGTGTTTGGGGAAAAGGTGGGCGTGAAAAGGGGGTTAGTTGCCCTAAAATCACTTTTGACTATTAGAAAGGGCACTAGTCATTTGAATTTCCGATCTAATTATCCCTTTTTTAAGTTTCTACGACAAAGATTTCAATAAAAACCTTATATGCCCCCAGGGCATAACTTATAACCCTTACCCTGAAGATTGTGGGGGGATTGTCGTGCTTAACGCTATATCTTCCTGAACTTTAAACATCCAATCAAAAACTTGTTACAATTATTGAACATATGGTGATAATCATAAAAATAATGAAGTTTCAGCTGGTGGTAGAGGTTAAGGGGGTGTATTTCTTTATTTGAATAAACTATATGCTATTATCAATTCACACATCTACCTTTCTTTGAGGCGTCTTTTATGCTGATTTTAAAAATATAAGTTTCATCAAGTTCAATTATACCCATCAAAAGCTATACGCCTGAAAAAATTTGCCTTATTTTCGAAAAGAGGGACATACAACCCCTAAAAGTCATAGAACTTTATTCGAGCCCTCTCACGGCGTTGAGAAGGGGACATATCCTTTCATATACGGAATAAATTCTTTTCATTTTTAAGTTTAATGTCGCTCCTTACTTTCAGTTAAAAAAACTTGTTATTTTTTACTTAATCATAGGCAGTACAATCACGCTGCCTAAGTAAAGGACGATGTTGGCACAATTTACTATTTTTTTCCACACCAGGGCACTTCGTATCGAAGGAGTTGTCATAGAAACTTCGAAAAGGGCTCATTCAATGGGAAATTGGAGTGGCTTGTGCCCTTCTTAATAGTCGAAAGTGATTGGAAGACCACTAGCCCCCCTTCCACGCCCACTATTTCCCCAAACACATCTACTTCAGCGTTGTTGTGAAACTTCAAAAAAGGCTCATTCGATTGAAAATTCAATGGGCTAGTGCCCTTATTGATAGTCGGAAGTGATTTGAGGGCAACTAAACCCCTCTCACGCCCACCTTTTCCCCAAACACATCTAATCAAAATTTTGAGCTAGCTATTTTGTTCAGCGTAGTTGATTTCCAGATAAAAAACATGTTTTTGAGGAGGACACTCCCCCAAAGCCCTCAGGGCAATGGTTGTAAGTTATGCCCTTTGGGCATATAAGCTATTTATAGAGAGCGATGTTGTAGAAACTTCAAAAAGGTCTCATTCAATTGGAAATTGAAAGAGCTAGTGCCCTTTTTAATAGTCGAAAGTTATTGAAGGGCAACTAGCCCCCTCTCACGCCCACCTTTTCCCCAAACAATTACAATCAAAATTGTTAGATAGATAGTTTAGTCAACGTAGTTGAAGGCTTGGGAAATTAGGTCTTTAGGTATGACAACCCCTCCCCCCATAGCCCTCAGGGTAAGGGTTGTAAGTTATGCCCTTGGGACATATAATGTTTTTATAGAAAGCGATGTTTCAGAAACTTCAAAAAGGGCTCATTCAATTGGAAATTGAAAGTGCTAGTGTCCTTTTTAATAGTCGACAGTGATTGAAGCTTAACTAGACCCCTCTCACGCCCACCATTTTCCCAAACACATCCAGTCAAAATTTTGAGATATTCATCTTGTTCAACATAGTTGAAAGTTCTGGAAATTAGGTCTTTGAGAATGACACCCCCCCACCACCACCACAGCCCTCAGGGCAAGGGTCCTAAGGTAAGGCCTGGGGCATATAAGGTTTTTGTAAAACGCGTTGTCGTAGAAACTTCAAAAAAGGCTCATTCGATTGGAAATTGAAATGGCTAGGGCCCTTTTTAATAGTCGAAAGTGATTGGAAGGCAACCAACACTCCTTCCACGCACACCATTTCCCCAAACACATCCAATCAAAATTTTAAGATAGCCATTTTGTTCCACGCAGTTTAAAGTTCAGGAAGTTACTTTAAGCAGGACACTACCCCCACAATCTTCAGGGCAAGGGTTTTAAGTTATGCCCTGGGGGCATATAAGTAGTAAGTACATATGGAATTTGCTTGGTGCCATAGCAATTTCTATACTATTTGCCGGGACGTATACACCTTTTCAAAGAGAGTGAGTATCCTCTCACATGGCCTTATACTTTGCTTGCTGCCCTAGGAATCTCTATGTTATTTGCGTACTGCCATAGGACCATGTTATTTGCGTACTGCCATAGGACCATGCTATTTGCGTACGGCCCTAGGAATCTCTATGTTATTTGCGTACGCCTCTACACATATTCAAAGAGATTCAGAACTCCCTCACATGGCCTTATACTTTGCGTACGGCCCTAGGAATCTATGTTATTTGCCGGGACGTATACACCTTTTCAAAGAGATTCAGAACTCCCTCACATGGTATTATACTTCTAGTCCATCTTGTGCTAGTTGAGAATTGCGCAATATGTTATGAAGGACAAGTTTCTTACATAATTTACGTAGACTAGATTTCTACTTCGTAATATATATATATGGTATACATGCCTTTTAGGGTAAATCCGTGTCAGAAAACCAGTGCGTCTTGTTTAGGGTTTAATATATTCAGTTGTTTTTTTTGTATAAATTCAAGTTTCAAATTATAATTTTATACAGTTTGAACACTTCATTCGTTCTATCAATATCTATAGTTTACAATCATTTACATTGATAGAGATATGGAATCTTCTAAGCGACTTTTGGTGAGTAAAATTTTCTTATATTATAATAAAAAAAGAAATCTATTTTTGTCTCGCCATTAAGTTATGGAAGAATTTCTTTTACCTTCCTTACTTACGCTTTTTTTCACCGTGCTGTTAGCTCTTTTAAAAACGCTTCCTATGTTAATTAAACAGTCCATGTGTTTCAATTTTAGTAAATATTCAAAAAAAAGAGGCAGGTTCACTTTGATTTTGGCTCATCGTACATGAAAAATTAAAATAGAACTTGCATATTAGTTTCGGCAGATTTAATCCGGATATGAAGGGTCACCCCCTCCTCAATATCATGCTCTTTACGCAAAAGCTGTTAGCACTTTCAAAAAAGCTTTCTATTCTAATTAAAATGTCCCTGTTTTTTTTTCTTCAAATTTCGGTAAATATTCGAAACAGGGCCAGTCAGTTTTCTCACTATCTGATTAAGTTTAGCATGTTTACAAATTTGTTGGTTAAATGGCTTTCTCAAAATTGAGTTATGAATTAACTTACGAATTAACTTACATAATGAAACTTCTATATTTATATGTTTTTATCACATGCATTAAGGAGTTTACCCCTAGTCAATACCTCGCTATTTACGCTAAAGTTCGAATTTTGTTCAAATCACGAACTCTTGAATCACAAAGGCCGGTTAATTAGAATAGATACCTCTTTTGAAAGTGCTAAAAAAAAACTTTACCGTAAAGGGGTGAGATATTGACTAGAGGGCGACCCCCCTTCATATACTTAATAGTTTTTTTGGTTTAGGTTATGTCTAGGAGTCTTCTTTATTCCTTTTTTCTGTGATTTTAAGTATTTCGTAATTTAGATATATGAAAAGTCTTAAAAGCTTTGCATATAATAAAAAAAGGTCTATAATTGTCAACTTTTTGTGTTTGGTACTATGGAATTGAAAGGCCCAGTGCCCTCCATTAATATTCTGAATAAAAAAAAATTGAAATAGCTAATTAAATTGTTTAATTATTTCAACTTTTGGGGGTTTGGTAGCGATACTGAAGGGGGCAGTGCCCTCTCATAAGCTAAATAGTTTAAAAACTAAATTGACTTTTATTTTAGAATGCTGTTGATCAGTCATCGCAGCAAAAACGTGCAAAATTGGATGAAACTCAGGATAACACCGAGACGGGATTAATCGAATCCTTGAATGCAATCAGATAAACTGTAATTCCCCCCGCACCGCATTCCGAAGGAGAGAAGGAATCTCGCGAGCTAGCTGTGATTATCGACGTAAGTTTTAAATAGATATTCTGAAAATATTTTAATAATTTAGTAAATCGACTTCTTATATGCTTGGGGTGAATAATGCTATTACGCGATTGACATGTAAAAATTTGCGGCGCAATGTAACTGAATTAGCATGCATATATTTGGGGTAATGAGATACAGGAACCTTCTGGGTGTTACAATTTTATAGCTTTTAATTAATTCTTTATGAACGACGTCTGAAACACAAGGATGGTCTTGGGGACTATTTAGCTAAGCTTTAATTCTTAAATCGTTTTTAAATTTTTAAAAGCTTTTCCTTTCAAAAGAAAAATTGTTTAATAATTTAGTAAATCGACTTCTTATATGCTTGCGGTGAATAATGCTATTTCGCGATTGACCTGTAAAAATTTGGGGGGGGGGCACATTAATTGTTGATATGGAAGGAGAAAAAAGTTCTTCGCTTACTATGATTTATTTAGTCCAGGTTTAATGCGTCCAGCACTTCAATCAAATCCGTCGCCTAGCGACATAGGAAAATTCGGATTGTCGAGAAAGGGGAGAAAGTTACACCAACACCAGCAACCAATGTATGGGATGCATGCCCATTAACCGAGGCTGAAGAGCAATGCTTCATAAAACATACTGCCTCGGTTGAACGATGGCCTGGTTTTATTGAGAATTACAATCAAGAGGACAAGCACTAGAGTTGGATCCCTATTTTGCATTTTTATTCTGAATTTTTTTTTTCTAATAAAACTATTAGTTTTATATATCATTCTCTTGTTCAAATTTATCCTCTAAGAATAAGACTTCATTTTCCTGACTAAATCAAATATATTTTTAACATGTTCAGTTGTCATTATGAAAGACATATGCCAATGTAACTTTTTTTTTCTTTTAATTGTTAGGTGGTGGGACAATGACTATGAAAAATTGACATAGTTTATTAACTTTATATAAATAATGGTTATTTCACATAAAAAATAAGCCCCTTTTTTTATAGGTTAATGATATAGCACTGCCATTGGGCAATGAAACATCAACATTTACTGAACTAATTATAACACCAACAGTGGAGTTCAGAGATGAACCATCATCAGTAGTTCTAGACTATATGGAATGGCATAGAGGTTTTCTTAATGATCTTTTTGGGGATATGGCTAGCGTAGATGATTTAACTTGTGACTTTGATATGATAGAGGATCCAGAATGGGTAGATAGATTCATTTGTGAGCATTTAGGTGATGTTAGTAGTGCAACTGAACCGGGTTCCCATATAGAAATTACGTCACAGGACAATACAGTCTGGCTTGATCAATTGTCTCCAAACACACTGGAAGACATGCTAACTAGCCCAAGGGACTTTATGCCATCTCCATCTAATGTAATTGAACAGACGGGGGATAGTGTTATTGACAATTCTATGTCACCCCCACCATTCCCCTTAATGATACACCTAGTGCTAATAATAGTAGGGAGGGTAGTTATACCAGTGTTATACCATTCGATTGGACACTCTTTGTCAGCTACGAATGGGTTAAAGCAATTAAGTCTAATGAATATCCACATGCTAAATTGAAATATATTGAATATAAGAATATGGGATATTTGTGTTGTACAGTGAATAGAAAAATCCCATATCATTGGACTGGTAAATTCCATTTTAAATTATTAATTGGAACATGATAGGATGTACATTACTTCACCTGTTAATACTGAAATAATTATTCTCAAGGATAATCTGAGAGACATTCTTCTCTTTAAACATAATAAAATCAATGGAAAATATACTGGTACTATTTACAGGATAGAGCACGATATTTTTGGTGACTATACACCCACCTGGTTTTGTCTGAGACTAAAACATATTTCTCTGTGCAACTTTTGTGGAAACATCAAAAATCGGTAGTTCAAATCTCCCCCTCCTACGTGTTCTTGAACTAAAAACAACCCATGAACTTGTTCATCACTATAATATAAAGCATCTTGAGTATGTTCCTGTAAACACTTCAAATTTAAAACTCTGTCAGTTAACGCTAAGAAGTGAATTGGGTAATCTTCTAGCAATAACAAGAGGTTTAGTAGTGATTACATATAATCTTAGACCCATTGTCAGCGGCAGCACCATCACCTAGAATGAAAAATAGAAGAAATCCACTTGTCTGCCCTGATATCGATTGTTGTGTTGGTTCTTTGAGTCCACGTCAAATAGACAATGGATTGGACTACCACAAGGCTCGTACTAAATGTCTGGGTATGGTATTGGTAGCTGATTTGCTAGGCTGTTTGGTTCTGCACTAACCCTTGCCAGATAATATCTTGTACCTGCTGCATCGAAATTTTCTGTCTCTACACTATAGGCCTGGGGGTCGGGCAAGAATTTCAAGGACAGTATTAAGGAAAGTATTAGATCTTCAACAAGAGCCGTTTGTGACCAATTAAAATCTTAAAAAATGGGGAGGAATTGAAAAGGATACGTGCACGTCATTCACTCATCAGTCTCCACCCTGGAAGGAAGTGAAAGACATCAACAAGGTGTTTGATGACTAAAGAAAGAACGGGCAATAAGGAAGAAAAAACAGAAATATATTTTTAAAGCAAAGAACGATTTCTTCTCTTGAGATCACTTATCTCCACAATAAGGAATCATATCCATCAATCAATTCCTCATTGAATCTATTCAATGCCAAAAATGCTGATCTCAGTGTCAAGTATGGCTACTATGAACAATTTCACCCCCAGCAACCTCTCTCGGAAAATAAACAATATCAAATATTTTCCAATGAAGACTGTTTCATTGATTTGTCATCAACATTTATTAACTTAATTTTTACGGTAAAGAAAAAGTCAAGAAATGAAACTCCAAATGCTGCTAATGGTCTATCGTACAAAAACTGTATTCTAACCAACCTATTCAAACAAATTACTGTATTTATTAATGGTACATTGGTGAGCACTAGCAATAATTTATCATACTATGCAAGCTACATACAATTTATGATGATGACACCAAAGGCACACAAGGAGTTGAGAGGACAATCATTGGGCTATGAATATCGATGGTGTTAATACTGACGGTGAGTTGACTACTGCAGTGACCCAGGAGCATCATCTGGTTGGAAAATTAAACCATGAGATATTCATTATATCCCAATGGTTACCCCCCAATTTCAAGATTGGCATAACGTTACAGCTGGCCCCAACGAATTTTATTTTGAGAAAAATACTTCCTGCAGCACCCGAAGCAAATGTCATTATCACAACGGCAATTTTCCACTTCCGAAAACATCAGGTAGAGAGCTCTGTTGCATTAGCAGTGGAAAAGCTAAAAGCCAATGGGAACAACATTAAACTTCTTGTCCTCCATACGATCACCAATCAATGTCACATTGCCACTGGCTCTCGTAGCTATAGTGATTCATCATTTATCAATTGAGAGATCCCATCAAAATTGGATTTTATCTTTGTAAAGAGTGGCAGTGCCGTTGGATCCCTGACTGAATCCCCCCAGGACTTTCAATTTTTTAGGTTTATCTATCCTTATGTGCAAAGTGAATGGCATTCCACTGTACACTCTATCATTTGACACAAAATCCTATAGAACTCTGTACAAGTTGACCATGCAATCCCTAGATCATGACTCTCAACTATTTGAAAATGGAATAACCGATTCAATGTTCTAAAAAATCATGGGGTTATTGTTTTAGACTTGTCGGGGACTCAGGATATGACCATAGTACGAACACATAGGGAATTTACGTTAAGAGTGTACATTTGCTGATGTTCTGACTGAGAGTAATACGCTAATATCACTGAGTCAATTTGTAACCTATTGGGAATTCACACCCGACGGCAGTGCTCTACTAGACCTAGCACCATGAACACAAACCAAATAATCAACGTATTTAGTATGGATCCATACATGTCCCAGTACAAGCCTTCGTTCATACCTTCGGGCTTCATTGAAAAAATTCAAAGTGTTAACAATACCCTATTCATTGTTAATAACAGTCCATCGACTTTGAAGACCGGCCATTGGCTTAGCATCTTTCAAACAGCGAAGAATATTGAATTTTTTGATCCTCTTGGCCTATCGTTTAAATTCTACGCTCCATACATCAGCAACTTTATTGAAAGCAGTGGGAAAATCATTATTCAAAATCAACGAAGAGTACAGGATTTAACGACTAAGACATGTGGCTTTCATGCACTACTCTTTTTCATGTTCAGATGTCGTGGCTATACCTACAAGCAGTTTCTTAACATCTACGTTGACTTACCTCGATTGAACGACTTTCTAGTGGAAAATATACTTACAAGCGTATTTAATATTGATTTTAGTGCCCTACGAATAAAATGTTCTAAAAATGTATGTGAAATTGTTTATTAATAAAAAAAAATTATATACATGATAAAACGACTTTCCTTCTCTTTAGATTTCATCTTCTACTAGGTCTTTGTTGACAACAACTAGTGCAGGCAGATTATCTGAATTCACAGTGTAATGATCCTGATGTACTGCAATGTTAGGGTCACATTTTCTACAGTAGAGCGTGACTTCACTCTTGTTGTATCTCTTTATAGTCAATGATACTATTATCATTCATTCTATAGAATTCACATGTTTCAATTTGCTTATTTGAAGCAATTTCACAAACAGTGTCCTCAAGTGGCGAATCACATTCCGTCAGAGCCTAATAAAAATCAGTGGGTCTATAATCATAACACCCATTGTCTTCACAACGATGACGTAGAAATCATACTCTTTTGTTATTCCAACAGTTAAATCGCTAACCCGATTCCTCCTC
Organism: Artemia sp. Qi Xiang Cuo; assembly: GCF_049724085.1. Taxonomy (NCBI): domain Eukaryota; kingdom Metazoa; phylum Arthropoda; class Branchiopoda; order Anostraca; family Artemiidae; genus Artemia; species Artemia sp. Qi Xiang Cuo. The sequence goes on from NC_142806.1 coordinate 14,732,272, forward strand.
CCAGAACAATCTAGAACCACGACGATACCAATCTCGTAGCAATAAGCTAAAATCACGGTTAGGATTCTTTCCAATCATACCGAGATTTGTATTCTCCCACTTCTTATATTTATAATAGTGACTATTGGAACATAGGTAGCCTCTAGGATAAGATTCGGAGACCTCTTCAAGATCGGGAATACAATATTTAATTTGTACAGCATATCCTCTATGCAATTTGTACGGGTTGCGTAATCTACACTTTTCATCATACTCATCAATCATTGTGCAATTCTCGCATTATGACTACATAGGGGACATGTATGGAACATTTTGTTATGTGTTGACACTCTCACTGCCACAATGAAACTGAGCTAGCAACAACAAAAATTGTCTGAGAGAGAGAGAGGAGTAAATCATCCTTGAGCACCATCTTTCTTATGAAAAAAGTCCTAAATTTCTAAACTAATGTTTAAAAGCATATCCACAATATAATTTTGCCGTGTCGTGATCAATATATCAATGAATTGTGTAAATGCATTTGGGCCACGACGTAAAAGCTTCATACAATAGTCTAATGATGGAGAATCAGTTTTCATTATGTCGACAAGCATTCCCCGAGAAAATATCTTCCTTTGAATAGACAACTCTAGAAAATCGTCATCTAGAATCAAACGTTTTTCCATAAGCACTAGATTCCTCATGATTCGCTCTTTCTCGAATCTATCCATTTTGTTTTTTAGTCCTAACACTCTCACAACCAATTTCAGACTAACCAGAATTTTTTCTACTCTAAAAAAATATACGCTAGTCTACTATAGAAATAAAAATACCTTTGATTTAGAAACAATTTTATTGAACTTAATTTCAATAATAATATTCACTGATGCATTTTGTTCTCATCAATATATTTCGATAGGACATCTAATGCTGACCGAAGTTTATTTATTTGGGGAATATTCACTTTTTCAGCAAAACATAGTTGCTCCTCCTGCTTAAATTTGCTTAATGATATCACGCATCTAGCATACATACAATCCCATTCAAGGCATAGTCGACAGCCAGTTGTTATTTTCGCAGCCACATTGGTTACTTGTATATCAACGCTACTGTTGTCAACTCCATGATTAATCTCAAGTGAAGTTAAGATGTTATTTAATTTTAAACACCAACATCTTCGCAAATCATCTAGTCTCTCCTAATTCAGTTCGCATGGTAACTTGCGTTTTAAAGGAAACTATCCTGTTTGGTCAAATCTAAATGACCCATCGAGTCATACTCGCTCTATATGAAAAGGCGTAGAGGTGCAGACACAAAACGTAGAGAGTCATAGGGCAGCAAGCAAAGTATAAGGCCATGTGAGGGAGTTCTGAATCTCTTTGAAAAGGTGTATAGGAGTACGCAAATAATTTAGATTCCTAGGGTCGTAAGAAACGTATAAGGCCATGTGAGGGAGTTCTGAATCTCTTTGAAAAGGTTGATAGGCGTACGCATATAACATAAAGATTCCTAGGGTCGCACGCAAAGTATAAGGCCATGTGAGAGGATACCCACTCTCTTTGAAAAGGTTTATACGTCCCGGCAAATAGTATAGAAATTGCTGTGGCACCAAGCAAATTCCATATGTACTTACTACTCATATAAGGTTTTTATTGAAATCTTTGTCGTAAAAACTGGAAAAAGGGCTCATTCGATTGGAAATTCAAAGGGCTAGTGCCCTTTTCATAGTCCAAAGTGATTTTAGGGCAACTAACCCGCCTCTCACGCCCTCCTTTTCCCCAAACACATCCAATCAAAATTTTGAGATATACATTTTGTTCAACGTATTTGAAAGTGCTAGAAATTAGGTCTTATAGGATGATAACCCCCTCAGAGCCCTCAGTGCAAGGTTGTAAGTTATGCCCTGGGGGTATATAAGGCTTATATGGAAAACTATTGTAGAAATTTCAAAAAGAGCTCATTTGTTTGGAAATTGAAATTGCCCTTTTTAATAGTCGAAATTGAGTGGACTATTTAACCCCCCTCTCACGCCCACCATTTCCCCAAAAACATTCAATCAAAGTTTAGAGATAGCCATTTGGTCTCTTAAAAGGCGCAATTTGAGTTCTAATTAGGGACTAAATTACCCTTCCCGGCCTTTCATGATTCTTTTTCCTGTATTAGTTCTGAATATGTAAAAATCAACTCATTGATAAGATTTGCTTCTGAAAATGTTTACCATATGCCCACATGAACCAAATTTATGCTTTAAAGTCAAGAAACACAAGGAAAAGGCAGCAACGAAAATAAGCAAAACTAATAAGAATTGTTTTTCTATATCAGGAAGGTTGTAAATATGTCAAAAAAAATGAAAGACACAGGATTAAATTGAAATGAACCAAACAAAAACACACACAAAATTAGTCTCACCACTAGAAATTATATAGCATACGACATATGCGATTTGTTTGTTTTGGGTTTTACTAGGCATCTAATTGCACTGTGTACAAATTATATTTTGAGTTTTGAGTTTGAATTTTATTCTGAGCTTTGTATTTGTATCTTCTGAGCTTAAGTTCAAAATGGCCTTTACTTTTCTTCGAAAAACTTATTTTTCAGAAAGTTTTTGTTAATTGATTTTTGTTGGTTTTTGATTGCGAAAAGTTTCAAGTTTTGAAAAATCCCTCATTAAATTTTTTTTTTCAAAAATCAAATGATCATCAAAGTTACAAAACTGGTATCAAAGTAACAATATCAAAATGAAAAAAATGAGTCGTGTCAACCTCGGAGTTTTTATTGTCTGATGTCTGAACTATTTTTAACAAAATTGCTATCTCAAAATTTTTGTCGAATGGGATTGGGGAAGAAAATGTGGGGTGGGGGGAGGTAGTTGCCCTTTGGTCTCTATGGCTTCTTTGAAAGTGATCTAAAACCTTCTATTTTCAATCAAATGAGCCTTCTCTGATTTGTATACAAGCATCCCTTCTATAAGGACCATATGTACCCCCAGAGCATAACTTATAATGCCTGTCCCTGGGCCCTGGGGGGTTTTGTCAGCCATGGAGTTTTAATATCCGATGTTTGAACTATTTTTAACAAAATGTTCACCTCAAATTTTTATCAGATGAGTTTAACCATCAGATTAACCCAAAGGTGTGGAGGGAGGGAGGAGCTAGTTGTCCTCTGATCTTTTTTTACTCTGAGAAAATGAACTAGAACTTTTAATATCATATCAAATGAGCCTTCTTGGAAGTTCAAACGAGCAGCCCTTTCAAAAGAACCATATACGGCCCCATGGCATAGCTTACAATGTCTGCCCCCTGGGGCGTGTGGGGCTGTGGCGACACCTGAGTTTTCGTTATCTGACCTTTGAACTATTGAAAAACATGACTATGTCAAAATTTGTATTGGACGAGTTGGGAAGAAAAGGGCGTGGGGAGGGGAGGGGGGTACTAGGGGCCCTCTGATCTCTTTTGACTCCTAAGAATAGAACTAGAACTTTCAATTTCTATTCAAATCAGCCCTTTCTGTAGTTTATACGAGCATCCCTTCCATAAAAACCATATATGCCCCCAGAGAATAAATTGCAACACCTGCCCCAAGGCCCTGGGTGATTTTGGTGACACCGGAGTACTTTTATCTGACCTTTGAACTATTTTTAACAAAATGGTTATCTCAAAATTTTTATCGGATGCATTTGGGGGAAAGAGGCATGGGAGGATAGTTGCCCTCTGCTCTCTTTTTATTCTTAAAAACTGGACTAAAACTTTCAATTTTCAATCAAATGAACTCTCTCTGAAGTTTCTACGAGTATCTCTTCCACAACAGCTGTATATACCCGAAGACATAGCATACAACGCCTACCCCGGGCCATGAAAGATTTAGTTGACCCCAGAGTTTTCGTTATATGATCTTTGAACCATTTGGAAAAAATGGCTCTCTCAAAGTTCTTATCAGATAGGTTTGAGGAAAATGGGGCGTGAAGAGGGGGGGCTATTTGCCCTCAAATCTATTTTTACTCTTAAGAACTGAACGAGACCTTTCAATTTCCAATAATAAGAGCCCTCTCTGAAGTTTATACGAGCATCCCTTCCATAAGAATTACATTTATCCCCCAGAATATTACTTATAACGCCTGCCTCCGGGCCCTGGGGGATTGTGCAGACCCTTGAGTTTTCATTCTATGATCTTTGAACTATTTTTAAAAAAATGGCCATCTATAAGTTCTTATCGGATGGGTTTGAGGAAAAAAGCGTAAACGCATATGGAGGGGTGGGCTAGTTGCCTTCCGATATCTTTTGGCTCTTTAAAAGTGAACTAGAACTTTCAATTTCAAATCAAATTAGCCCTCTCCAAAGTTTACACGAGCTATGTTGACACAGGAGTTTTTCTTATCTGACCTTTGAACTATTTTGAACGAAATGGCCATACCTAAAGGAGTTTCTGTTATATGACCTTTGGACTATTTCAATAAAATGGCTACCTCAAATTTTTTATCAGATGTATATGGGGAAATACTACCTGGGGGCTAGTTGCCCTCCTATCACTTTAAACTCTTAAAACGGGCACTGGAACTCTCGTTATCCAGTCGAATGAACCCCTTTTGAAGTTTATACGACGACCCCTTCTATGTTAAGTGCTTCTGGGAAAAAACGGAGTGTGTGGGGAGGCTATCTGCCATCCGATCACTTTTGACTCTTAAAAAGTGAATTACAACTTTTAATTTCCAATCAAATGAGTCCTCTTCAAAATTTTGATCTGATACATTTAGGGCAAGGAGGGGAGGGGCCTAGTTACCCTCTGATCTCTTTTGACTCTTGAAAAGTGAACAAGAACTATTAATTTCCAATCAAATGAGCCGCCTCCGAAGTCTATACGAGCATCCCTTTCATAAGAACTATATATGCTCCCAGAGCGTTACTTACAATGCCGGCCTCCGGGCCCGGGGGGGTTGCTTTTACAAAAAATTTTTTATAATCTGACTTAAAAACTATTTTTGAAGAAATGGCTAGGTAAGAATTTTATGGGATGGGCTTGGGGAAAAAAGGGTGTGTGGGGGGGGGGGCTTGTTGCACTAGGATATTTTGGATCCTAGGATATAGGATATATACTAGGATATGTTGCACTAAATTTTGATCTTGTTGCACTAGGATATTTTGGATCCTAGGATATAGGATATATACTAGGATATGTTGCACTAAATTTTGATCTGATACATTTAGGGCAAGGAGGGGAGGGGCCTAGTTACCCTCTGATCTCTTTTGACTCTTGAAAATTGAACAAGAACTATTAATTTCCAATCAAATGAGCCGCCTCCGAAGTCTATACGAGCATCCCTTTCATAAGAACTATATATGCTCCCAGAGCGTTACTTACAATGCCAGCCTCCGGGCCCTGGGTGGTTGCGTTTACAAAAAAGTTTTTCTAATCTGACCTATAAACTATTTTTGAATAAAGGGCTAATTAAGAATTTTATGGGATGGGCTTGGGGACAAAAGGGTGTGTGTGGGGGGGGCATGTTGCACTAGGATATCTTTTGATTTTTAAAAAGTAAACTAGAACTCTCAATTTCCAATCAAGTGAGCCCTCTCTGAAGCTTATACGAGCTTGTCTTTCATAAGAACCATATACACCCCCATGACAACACTTACAACGCCCGCCCCCGGGCCCTGGGGGGTTGTGTTGACACCCGAGTTTTTGTTATAAAACTTTTGGGCAATTTTTAAAAAAACTGGCTATCTCAAAAATTGTAGTGAATGGGTTTGGGGAAAAAAGGGTGGTGGGAAGAGTAATTACCCTTAAATCTCTTGACTCTTAAAAAGTAAACTAGAACTTTCAATTTCCAAGCAAATGAGCCCATTATGAAGTTTACACTAGCATCTCTTTGATAAGAACCATACTTGACTTTAGGGCATAACTTAGAACGCCTTCCCCGGGGCCTTTGGGGTTGTATTGACACCGAAGTTTTTCTTATCCGAGCTTTGAACTATTTTTAACAAAATGTCAATCTAAAAATTTTCATCAGATGGGTTCGAAAAAAGATGGCGTTGGGGGGGGGGGGCTAGTTGCCCTCGGATCTCTTTTGACTATTAAACTGAGCTCAAACTTTCAAATCGAATGAGACCTCTCTGATGTTTATACGACCATCCTTCTCACAAAACCCATATATGCTCAAGGGCATAACTTGCGACGTCTTCAGTAGTAACTACCCTACCATTTCTCTTGCGCCCCTGTAATAAACAGGTTTTTCTGGTAGGTATTCTATTCTACTGGTCATTACATCTTTCTTTGCCAAGAGATTTACGCAATTTCAAAGTTCAATGTCTTTTTTTAGTGATAAACCAAAACCAGCATCTCTTGTTTCGCTGTTATGCAATTATTTTTTGTATATATCCATGTTTCAAATTAGATTTTTCAACAGTTTTGAATAGTTTATTCAACTTAACACTACCGACATTTTTTGTAAACATTTACATACAAAATGAATAGTTCGAAGCAATTTCTGGTGAGTAAAATTTTCTCATTATTATAATAAAAAGAAATTTTGTTGTTATTAAGTTAAGGAAGACATTCTTTCCTTACTTTCAATTTTAGTAAATATTCAAAAAAAGAGAGGCATGTTCACTTTGATTTTGGTTCATTGTATATGAAAAATTTAAATAAAATGGAAGAAACAACCGCTTTGCTAATGGCTTAATCTTTTTTAATACTTAAGACAAACACTAGAACTAAGAGTACTTATGCACTTAGAAGCCTATTGTTTAGGAACTGAAACCTCTACATAATTCCCTTACAGACTTAAATATATGGTATGATTTTTATCAAGATCATGGGCGTTTTTAGGGATGTTTTTGAAAAATTGCTTAGCTTTCGATCGGTAATTTGGGATTAGAATAAAATGTTGATTCTTTTAATGTATTAATTGTTACAAAAGCTTTCTTTTTATCAAGATCAGTGGCTTTTTTTAGGGATGCTTTTTGAAAATACTTCCAGGCCAGTCTGCGTTGAAGAATCTCTTCCTGAAATTTAATGCGTTCAAACCCTCACCCCCCCATTTCCTCAGAAATAAAATTTGTTACCTTATAACCCTATTTAATTAATAACATTGTTAGCTTATCTATCCTTTTTATTTGACGGGGATTAATATCTCATAGGGGATTGACTGAGCCTTGCTAATTAACTGTTCCACTTCTTAAATTTCTATTTATGTCTACATTTGATTGAAATCTGAAAGTTTAAAGAGACAAAAAAAAGGCTGTTATACCAAAGAGTTTAATAATTTCTGTCTAAATTCGGGGGGTAGCTTTCCCTCTTGACCTTAAAATTTGCATTAAATATGACTGAAAAAGCAGATGGTTGGAAAAGCAGTTTATAAAAGGCTCTCCATCACACTATCAAAACCCCTGATTTTGAAATCAAGATGTTTTTTACACTACTTTAGATGCCTAACATAAACTGAATTATTTTCCAAACCAAAAATGCATTTTTGTTAAATGATAAATTTTGCCTTTTTTTTAAAGGAAGAGGATACGTGCTATAATACTCCTCTGAAAAAGAAGGCTAGGCGGAGTAAACCTGCATTAATGCAAGCCACAAGATTATCTTTTATCACATACGCTGGTGGACTTACAAATGACCTGGTCCATTCAAGTCCCAAAAATCTGTTAATGCCGGGGTCCTCTGACCCCAGTGTTAGCTCCACGCAAACTGGAAGGAAGTGGAAAAGGGAATGGGCCGCTTCATATAATGCCTCAACCTCATCAGATCAAGATAGGAGGGACACTCCCCTTCAAGCCGTACCAGAGACTTCTGATGTGCAGCCAGAACTTGTAAATGTATATATTTTTTTCCTTATTTTTTCAAAAAAAATAGGACAAAATTTTCTCAGGCGCATAGCTTTTGATGAGTAAAACTTAAAATTTGTTTCTAAAAACTTTTTTGTTTTCATTAATTAAACAAATTCGCTGTATGTATAGTAATTTTTTTAACGCAGTAATGGTTTATCATGCATTTCCATAAAAAAAAACCTTACCTTGTAACTTATAACCAAGACGCAATCTGATGAAATAATCCAAACATTCATTTTAAAAACAAAAACTTAACTATCCACTGTTTCCCAAATCGTTATCAAACTGCCGTATATTCTGTACTAGTCCGTCGCACACATCCAGGTTCTCATCAAATTACTCCGTAACTATTTAATCTGCTTTGAATTTTAAGTATGGTTTAATTAACAGGACGTCTTTTTTGCGATAAGAAGGTCCTTTTAATAATCCCCAAATATGTCTTTCACAACGATACGAAGAAAACATTATTTTGGACCAATTCAGGCAATTATTTTCATTGAAAAAAGATGCATTTGTGAAAAGAATTTGAACCTGTTCTATTTGAACAGTGTTATGAAGTCGGATACCTCCAACTCGACAGTGTATTGATCCGCCTCCCGCGAAGGAAGCTCCCGGGTCCCACGGGTCCTCCCCGGGCGGGGGTTGAGGGGGGGGGTAACTTTTTAGTAAAAAAAAATTGCTTGATAAAAAAAGAAAAGTGTG
>NC_142806.1:14741278-14757536 GCF_049724085.1 Artemia sp. Qi Xiang Cuo
TACCACTACGGAAAAGACCCACCTCGAATAGTACTTCCGCGGACAAGACCCCTTCGACACATACATTTTTTTCATTTTTTGTTTCTACTATGTTTTACTTTCTTCTGGTTACCTCATAGTTACTATATAGTCACCGATTAACCCCCAGCCCCTCCCACCAACCCTGCGGCCATCCATGTTTTGAATATAGTACTTATTGCAGTCTCATTTTTATATCAGCCCATCTAATGCCTGGGCATTATAAATTTAGGATACAAATAAAATAAAAGTTACTTATTCTTTTTTTTTACACCTAACATTATTTTACAATATTAACCAACAGCTTGTTTCTAATAAATCCTAACATAATATAAAAATTTACAAAAAAACAATATTATACTAATAACCAAATTTGGACTTTATTTTTTACTTTAAATTTTCTTATTAATAATTTTTTTGGTGTCAATTATTTTTAAATACCGTAGACCCCTAACGTTTATATACTATCTAGCGCATTTTTGTATGATTAGGAGGGGGTGCATTTCTTAGGGTAAGAATATGGTATTTAGGGACAGTTCTCCAGATAAAATAAGATATACAACAAATTCTTTAAATTGTTTTTTTTTTATCTCAGAATTATCCTTTATACAGGGTTACTAAAATGGTTCAAGCATCATAAGTTGTAAAGATAGTCCTGGATATTTAAACAAGTTTACTTGACTATCCCGAATACGAGCAGAACATATTTTCAGTAAAATTTCCTTCGCCTAACTAACAGCTTTGCAAGACTGTAAAAAGATCCTAAAACTTCAGTTTTAAATATTATGCCGGCTGAAAATATTACACAGGTGAAGGGACCAGGATAATAATTTTAAGGGAAGTACTGACAAATACAATTCTCAGATAAAAAAGATAAGAACTTAAATTTTAAACACCGAATTAAAGAAAAAATTTAAATGGTAAGAATTCTTGGCAAAAATATCAATTCTATTTTATGCCTTCAATCCTTACCTATTAAATATTAATACACTATGTCCAAAAATCAAAAATAGCAAAAAAAAAATTCAAACTTATGATTCGGCTTTCAAAGCAATTCTCCCTCTTTATAAATTCAATTTAAAAACCCAAAATCCAACCAAGCGTTCAACAACTTTACGAAAAATTTTGCATAATTTTGTCAAGATTGTCTTGACCACTAATGACATAAATTTAAGAATCTTAATAGCATTTGGAATACTGCATTCGAAATCGTTTAATCTAAATGCAGGAAAATGATAGTTTTGTGAAAATATGAAGAATCGTCTATACTTAAATTGTATCGGTCTGGTTCTTATGCAAAGTAACACAGGAGACTAAAAATAATGAACAAGAGAGTAGTAAAAAACTATGGTATGTAAAGTAATATTTGCTAGGGTGAGTGACTAGGGGTGATATCGTGAGTGGTTAATTTTCGTGGAAATTTCGGGGATTCGGTGAACCAAATTTTTTTACGGGGAGATACCTAGATTTTTGAGAAAATTCCCGAAAATTCAAGGATAGTGAAAACCCTGGGTATAACTGGAAAGAGTTGATTTTTCACTGGTAAATATCGCGGGATAATGCTAATTATATAATTTTTTAAAATTTTTTTAAATATCTTAAAATTTCGTATCGCGAAAAAAAAATCAGGAAGAGAAGGAAAACAGATGAAAAAAAAAACAGAAACAGGACAAAATAACTAATAAAAAAACAGAAACAGAACAGAACAGGTAAAATAAAAACGGGTTATCTGTTTCTGTTTTTTGTAAAAACAGAACAGATACACAATGTTCCTGAATTCCGAGGGACGCGCAGCATCTGATAGGCCAACAAGATACTTAGAGTTTTGTAAATCAATTATTTTGAGCCAGTCAGTCTCCATTTTTCAATTAAATATTACTATTCTAAGACCAATCTTAAATAGGCCTTCCAACGTCATAGTTTAATGTAGCTATGACGTGTAAAGACACTGACGATTTAGCTATGACATCATAAAGTGATTAAGCAAAATTAATTTTCATATATCACCATTCTGACTTTAAATGGTGACATCATAGCTAAAATAAATGACGTGTGACATCATTGTAATGTAATGACGTATGACAGACACTCCCTGAAAATTAATTTCTGATTACACAAACTATAGATGACGATAGATTCTGCAAAAAGTCTAAAATTGACATATCAGATCCAATAAGAAGCATTAAACCATTATTATTTAACAGAACTGTTTTCTATTGCCAGTGTTGTTACATATAAAAACCTGATCAGTCGAAGTTTAACCTGGGAAGAGGCACAAGCAAAATGTATTTTCAGAATTTAGATGGGGACAAGTTGACAAGGATCCGCGTAGTAAATCAAGCCTTTTATAGAGTAGGTTTTAGAGCCAGAGCATGGGATCGGAAACGATAGCTTAAAACACTTATTGCTTATATTTAGGCAAAAATTTCAAAATTGAAAAAAAAGAAAAAAAGTAAACACATGTAAATTGTAAACACCAATAGCAGTTTTTCATTAAGTCATTAATCTCAGCAATTCATTAATAATATTTAAAAACAAAAATTTTTTTGCGATTTCTAGATATGTAAATTAAAAAGACAATATTCAACCTACAAGTATGGGGCAACATAAAAACTTAAAACAAACGAGAAGTAAATTAAACAAGTAAATTTAACCTTAAATTAAAAGGGAATTTCGACTACAATTGTCAAATTATTGGTGTTTATGCTGATTCTAACGTTTTAGGTGTTTACCCCCCATAAAATCCCCCCGTTGGAAAAAACAGAAAGTACTCCTACACCACCCAACCATGCCCCAAATAACCGTTTCTCCCGCTGACACACACACAGTGGAAAGTACCAAAACTGAAAAGAAACTCCACGAATATTACTTACGCGGAAAAAACCCCGTCGACACATACATTTTTTTCATTGTTTGTTTCTACTATGTTTTACTTTCTTCTGGTTACCTCATAGTTACTATATAGTCACCGATTAACCCCCAGCCCCTCCCACCAACCCTGCGGCCATCCATGTTTTGAATATAGTACTTATTGCAGTCTCATTTTTATATCAGCCCATCTAATGCCTGGGCATGATAAATGTAGGCTACAAATCAAATACAAGTTACTTATTCTTTTTTTTACACCTAACATTATTTGACAATATTAACCAACAGCTTGTTTCAAATAAATCCTAAAATAATATAAAACTTGACAAGTAAACAATATGAGCCTAATAACCAAATTTGTACTTTAAGTTGTAATGGAAATTTTATTCTGAATAATTTTTTTGGTGTCAATTCCTTTTAAATCCCGTAGACCCAGACCGTTTATATGCTATCTATCGAAGTTTTGTATGATTAGGAGGGGGGGGTGCATTTCTTAGGGTAAGAATATGGTATTTAGGGACAGTTCTCCAGATAAAATAAGTTATACCACAAATTCATTAAATTGTTTTTTTTTTATCTCAGAATTAGCCTTCATACAGGGTTACTAAAATGGTTCAAGCATTAGAAGTTGTAAAGATAGGCCTGGATATTTAAACAAGTTTACTTGGCTATCCCGAATACGAGCAGAACATATTTTCAGTAAAATTTCATTCTCCTAACTAACAGCTTTGCAACACTGTAAAAAGATCCTAAAACTTCAGTTTGAAATATTATGCCGGCTGAAAATATTACACAGGTGAAGGGACCAGGATAATAATTTTAAGGGAAGTACTGACAAATACAATTCTCAGATAAAAAAGATAAGAACTTAAATTTTAAACACCTAATGAAAGAAAAAATTTAAATGGTAAGAATTCTTGGCAAAAAGATCAATTCTATTTTATGCCTTCAATCCTTACCTATTAAATATTAATACAATATGTCCAAAACTAAAAAATAGCAAAAAAAAAAATTCAAAATTATGATTCGGCTTTCAAATAAATTCTCCCTCTTTAGAAATTCAATTTCAAAAACCAAACTCCAACCGAGCGTTCAACAACTTTACTAAAAATTTTGACTAATTTTGTCAAGATTGTCTTGACCACTAATGACACAAATTTAAGAATCTTAATAGCATTTGGAATACTGCATTCGAAATCGTTTAATCTAAATGCAGGAAAATGATAGTTTTGTGAAAATATGAAGAATCGTCTATACTTAAATTGTATCGGTCTGGTTCTTATGCAAAGTAACACAGGAGACGAAAAATAATGAACAAGAGAGTAGTAAAAAACTATGGTATGTAAAGTAATATTTGCTAGGGTTAGTGACTAGGGGCGATATCGTGATTGGTTAATTTTCGTGGAAATTTCGGGGATTCGGTGAACCAAATTTTTTTACGGGGAGATACCTAGATTTTTGAGAAAATTCCCGAGAATTCAAGGATAATGAAAAACCTGGGTGTAACTGAAAAGAGTTGATTTTTCACTGGTAAATATTGCGGGCTAATTCTAATGAGATAATTTTTTAAAATTTTGTTAAATATCTTAAAATCTCTTCTTGCGAAAAAAAAAATCAGGACTAGAAGGAAAACAGATGAAAAAAAAAAAAAACAGAAACAGGACAAAATAACTAATAAAAAAACATATTTCTTGATAAGTGTGTTATTAATTTATCATAGCCTCATCATCAGCAACATAATAGCAAAATTAAATGATGAGGGTAATCAAGATTTAAAAAAACGACCTAACTCTACTAGCTGAAATCCATGACGGATGGACTTTTGATTCTGAGGACAAACCCGATATGATTTGCAAGAAAAACATTCGATTCAAAAATATTTCGGGAAAGGCTGATAAAACAAACCCCTTATAATATTCCCCCAAACTACCCCACTATATTTAAATTGCGATGGTCCAATCATCATCAAAAGCAACAAGAAAATACAGTAAAGGTCAACTAATATTCTTCTTGTATAGAAATGAGCAGTATTACAAAGACGCTAGCAAGTTGTCAGTTTCTTTGATTTGTCAGAAAAGGAATGTACCAAACACATAAAAAAAACATCAGCAAACCTATGGTTGAGCCTTGAGGGTCACCATATTCAACTTTTCAGGGCCAATGGGTGTATTTCTTGTAAATAATAATCATTATAATTCGCAAAACCGACTCACAAGCACACAAGATCTCAAATAAGCTAGTGTTTATAAATTATTTTCGTTCGTTTCTTTTCAGTGAAGCAGTATTTCTTAATAAATAAGAATTAAAAAGGTTCCTAATAAGAAAAAGGTACAAGAAAACATTTAAAACAAAATGTCTTTTTTGAGCCCAAAGCACCTATATTTTATGCAAAACTAAAAAAAAAAACTAAAATTGATCAACAGTATTGCAGACACAGCAAAAGAATATAACTCTTTTGCAGACAAAAGAATATAACTGGTAAAAAATATAATAAAACCAGTGTTCTTTGATTTCCGCCTTTTCTGGTATTTTTTCCTTTCTGTTACTTTGTTTTAAACCTGGATAAAAAAATAACAAAAGAAATGTAGGCTAAATGAATCGTTTTGTTTTACAAAATACAGTATAGTGTCATACCCTCTGTATGGAAAATTAAAATCAGTCTTCTAAACTGATTGATTACGATATCCTTTCTTAGAAAGAAAGGTTTAGAGCTTAGCAGATACAAGAGAATTAAGTGTCCTTAGATGCTCATCACTGTCCAAGGATTACGGTTATCCCTTTTCGTCGACTACCTCTTCCCATATAGGGTCCCTCGGAAATAGCTTAAGACTCTCATAGACACTAGCAACACAAGCGCTATGACCACCCCAGGTCGTAGGTTTTTGAACTCAAATTTGCGATGTAGAGTAACCCGCGGGTTTGTAGTGTTAAGCCAACCATCTTACTGAGCTTTTTCTGTAAAACACTTAAAGCTTACAATTTTCAAAGAGTAAGAAAATTACAGATCAAAATCTTAGAAGACGGGGGTGAAGTCACTTCATGAAAATTTAGTATCATATGTCCTAATTTCAAAAACTAAACACGTCATTCCTGAGGGATATCTAATTTCATTCTTCACGATGACTCGATCATTAAATCTAGTAAAAGAGCTCTTAACATTTCAGTGACAGCACGAAAAAAAAACATGACCTCACAAAATTTAAGCAGTTAGGGAGAAACTATTAAACCAGCCAAAACACTAGCATGAATTATAACCTGGGGGAAGCTTCTTTTCAGTAAATCATTTTGAACTAAATTTATAGAGTATCAATCATTAAAAAAAAACACGAAGAACAGCAGCATCTTTGTAATCTGTTTTGATTGCTTAATGTGTTCATAATTTCAGAATTTCTGTATTCAGAATTTATTATTCGTGTTCAAATTTAAGAGTGACAATTGATAGTAACGATAATTAAATTTATCAGCTACGCCATCAGGTCAAACATTCACAATAGCTAAAACACACAAATAGCCTATCTGTAGTGAAATACCAGCATAGTGCAGAGAAGGTTAGAATACAGAGGATAAAGAAGAAACTAGAATAAAATCAGTTCCGGGTTGCAGCAGTAGCTAGCAACCTAGTAAGAGACGATCCCGTCATATAATAATAAATACAGTAGCCCATAACTTCTAAAAATAGAGTCAGATCGAAATATAAAGCTTACTATTAGAATTTCCTTGTTCTAAACCCTTATGTAGGAAACATTGCAACTGCTTGGCTTGAATAAGTAAGAAAATCCATTGGCCTTAAAAATATAAAAAGTTGCTTGAACTACGATATTCTGCATACAGGATATTTTTTTCTGCAGCTGGCAGGGAAATGGAACATCATAGAGAGCTGTCTAATGACTCTTTTTTAAGGAAATTGATATATTTAAAAACTTTTTCAAATTTACAAAATGTTTTTGAAAATAGAATAAATTTTTTATGGGAAACTGTGTTTTCATGCACAAGATTGATAAACGACGTCATAATCTTAGGTTGTACCATATATGGCGTAAAAGTAAATGCGGTATTATAATGTTGGCTATAATTACATCAGCACAGAATCGCTAATGTTATTATGCATATTGCAAAGATATTTACAATGTCTGAGCAATAATATTAATTTTTCAATTCAAACTAGAAAAATTCTTGAAAATTTTAAAACTGGTGTTGTTTTTTATTCGATTTAATCAACAATAGTTTTATTTCATCACTCACTTCAAAGTTATAGTTGTCTCCTGGAGTCAATTTTTTTTGGCTCAACTTCCAAAGTGCGTATCTTTTGTGCCAAATTACACTAAAAGAGAAATTCAATTTTTTTTTAGTTTTCTGTTCAGGATTGCTAAGGTTATTATGTAAATTGCAAAAATATTTATAGTGTCTGAGCAATAAATTTAATTTTTTAATTTAAAATAGAAAATACCTAGAAATTTAAAAATTAGTTGTTTTCTTAGGTTCCATTATAATTGTCTCCTGGAACCAGATTTTTTTGGCTCAACTTCTAAAGTGCGTATCTTTTGTGCTATATTTTCTAAAAAAAGAAATTCAATTTTTTATTTTAGTTTTCAGTTCAGAACCGCTAAGGTTATTATGTAAATTGCAAAAATATTTATAGTGTCTGAGCAATAGCAATAAGTTTAATTTTTAATTCAAACTAGAAAAATAACTAAAAATTTGATAATTAGTTTTTTTAGGTTATATTATAATCGTCTATTGGAACCAAACTTTTTCCCTCTATTTCGTAAGTGCGTATCTTTTGTGCTATGTTTCCGTAAAAAAGAAATTGATTTTTTTTATTTTACTATTCAGTTCAGAAATGTTAAGGATATTATGTAAACTGCAAAAATATTTATAAAGTTTGAGCAATAAAATTAACTTTTTAATTCAAATTAGAAAAATAGCCGAAAAGTTTAAAATTAGTTTTTTTAGGTTCTATTATAATTGTCTCCTGGGACCAAACTTTTTCTGGCTCAACTTCTAAAGTGCGTATCTTTTGCGTTATATTTCTATAGAAAAGAAATTCAATTTTTCATTTTATTTTAGTACTCAGTTAAGAATCGCTAAGGTTATTATGTAAAATGCAAAAATATTTATGGTGTCCCAGCAATAATTTTAGTTTTTTAACTCAAACTAAAAAAATATCAGACAATTTTAAATTAATTTTGTTTTGTTGATAGATTCTAATCACTTGACAAGTGATCTTATGGGTAGAGATATTAATGTTGAAAAAAATGGTCTCAAGTAAACAACAGAATACTTACAAAAATGACAAGGACACTGATATATACAGCCAAATCGAAATGGGGAAGATTTTCTACCAACCCTCGGGAATAGAAAAGTGCGAAGGATACAGAAGTAAGGAATGGACTCCAGATCAGACGCCAGAAGTTATTGGGGTTTCTGAAATGGTCAACGATGAGAATAATGGTGTGTCTCCAAATGGAGTAAAAGACAGTAAGTTTTTTGACATTGAACTAGCTCAAGTGCTAGAAAAGCAAAATGTCGAAAACAAAGACGATATGTCGAAGAAGAAAAGAAAAAATGTTGTTCGACAAACAGAAGATCAGGAAGGAAACTTCGGAGAAAACATTGAGAAAACATCCAATATTATTTATATTCAAAATCATTTGGGCAGACAAAAGTTTGAGGGAAAAAATAACCCTAAAGACAAAAACAGAATGCTGGAGGTTGGCAAAAATGATGACAGGAAACAATACAACTTTTCAAACTTGAATAGAGGAAAAGCATTGATATTTAATCATGTTCAATATGCTAAACATAAGAATAAACAAAGAACCGGAACAGAAAATGATGTAGAATATTTACGAATGGTTTTAGAAGCTATAGGATTCAACGTTGAAGTTTTTATTGACCTTGGCATTGAACAAGTTAAAACTGTGCTTAAAACCTATTCCAAAACTGACTTCTCAGATTCGGATTGCTTCTTCCTTGCAGCCATGTCTCACGGTTGGAAAGATAAATTGACAACGTATGATAAGAGTCTCCCAGCAGATGTGTACTGGAAGACAATCTCAGAAAACAAAACGCTAAAAGGGAAACCAAAAATTTTTATTTTCGAAATGTGTAGGGGCAAGTCACAACCACAATCATTACAGATCCCAGATTTGCTCGTTTCATATTCTACGTCACCTGGAATGACATCGTTTCGCTTGTCGAGGCTTGGAACAGTATATTACATTAATGCCCTCTGTGAGACAATAGCACAGGAACATTCTAATACCGATTTTGAATCTATAATACAAAAAAGTGTGGATTTTTTTTTGTATTATATCCCTTCATGGCTGAATAACAAACAGATTCCCACGCATAACAGTACTCTAACCAAAAAGATTTATTTTAATGATGACAAATTAAACACAAACTCAATGACAGAATATCGTGAACATTTCAAAAAAGCAAGATGGAGGTTATACAAATGGAGGTTAAGGAATTTATACAAGGAACACTGCAAAAATCTAAATATTTATAGCGAATGAAATTTATACCAGAATTTGTAAAAAAAAATATATTTAAACTTAATTTATATAAGTATATACTAAGAAAAAATATTGAAATAACAAAAATCCTAAAAATTAACTAAAAAAGAACTAAATTGCTTACTTTCCAGCAGAATTACGCCATGATTTAATAAAGCAAATTTAATTCTTGAATAGCGATAAAAACAAAAGCTAATTTTCAATTGTTTTGGCAAATTCTTTTCTTAAAGACTATTTAATTAGAATAGAATAAAAAGTACTAAAAAAAACTTGTACTAAAAGTACTAAAGACTGAGGTATTGACTAGGGGACGAACCCCTTCATATGCGTAAAAATTTCTGTTGGTTTTAAGTTTTAGTATTGCTCCTTACTTTCAATTATAAAACCTTGTTTTTTTAACTTAATTTCTGATCGTTTTTTAATAATGCTTGGAAATCCGACTCCCTCTTCATAAAAATGTACCTTCTAATTTCCGTTCAAAACTTGATGAAACTTATATATTTCAGATCAGCATAAAGATCCGATTCTTTTGATGTATCTACCGGTATCTAAATTTAGTTTTTTAGACTTTCGGTTACTACTTAAGCAAGTCGCTTCTTGCTTAGAGTTCGTTACCACGAACTGGTTGAAAAGTAAGGATCGGGGAGAGAGGACCGGTAATATCATGGGTCAAATTTGTGCCTCTAATCATACAGATTAACATTCTTAGAAGGATTTAGGTTTCAACTGTGTACAGAATGCTTATCTTTTTAACTAAATGTATCATAGGCAGTCCGGGTTGTTAAATAAAGAGCGATGTTGGAACAATCTATTATTATTTTTTTATGTTTTAAACCAGGCAGTTTGTATCGAAGGAGTTTTTGTAGGAACTTCTAAAAGGGCTCATTTGATTAAAAACTAAAAGGACTAGAGCCGTTTTTAATAGTCGAAAATGATTCTAGGGCAACTAACCTCCCTCCTATGCCCACCATATTCCCAAACACACCCAATCAAAATTTTGAGATAACCATTTTGTTCAATGTAATTAGAATGTCTGAAAATTATGTCTTTGAGGTGGGCAACCCCCCGAAAGCCCCCAGGGCAAGGTTTGAAAGTTACGCCCTTGGGCCTTTTAAGGCTTATATAGATAATGTTGTCGTAGAAACTTCAAAAAGAGCTTATTCGATTAGAAATTGAAAGGGCTAGTGCCCTTTTTAATAGGCGTAGTCGAAAGTGACTACGCCCACCATTTCACCCAAACACATCCAATCAAAATTTTGAGATAACCATTTTGTTTAATGTAATTAGAAGGTCCGAAAATTATGTCTTGGAGGAGGGCAACCCCCCAAAAGCCCTCAGAGCAAGTTTAAAAGTTACGCCCTGAGGCCTTTTACGGCTTATATAGAAAACGTTGTCATAAAAACTTCAAAAAGGGCTTATTCGATTGGAAATTGAAAAGGCTAGTGCCCTTTTTTACAGTCAAAAGTGATTGGAGGACAGCTAACCCCCTTCTCACACCCGCCGTTTATCCATACACATCCAATGAAAACTTCGTTCAACGATAGCCATTTTGTTCAACATAGTTGAAAGGATCAAAAATTATGTCATTGAAGATGAGAAGCCCCCAAAGCCCCTAGAGTAAAGGCTGTAAGTTACGGCCGTTGGGAATTTAATGTTTCTATAGAATTAAACGTTTTATTTAAGGTTTTTAAGCGTTGTTTTAGTCACTGAATAAAAGGCTCATTCAATTAAGAATTGAGAGGGCTAGTGCCATTAATAACAGTAAAAAGAGATCGGAGGGAAAAAGACCCCCCCCCCCCTCCAGGGCCATCATTTCTCTAAACACGTTCGATCAAAATTTTGATTTAGCCATTTTGTTGAGTGCAGTAGAAGGGTCCAAAAATTATGTCTTTGAGTAGGACAAACCCCCCCCCCCCCCACCCCTACAGCACTCAGGGCTAAGGTTGTAAGTTATGCCCTGGGGGCACATAAGTTTTTTATATAAAACGTTGTCGTAAAAGCTTTGAAAAGGGCTCCATCGATGGGACTATTGCCCTTTTAATAGTTGAAAGTAATCGGAGGGAAAAACTACCGCCCCACACGCCTATCATTTCCCCAAACACTTCCGATCAATATTTTGATATGGCCATTTTGTCCAACGTAGTTGGAAGGTCTGACAATTATGCCTTTGAGGATAACCCCCCCCCCCCTAACCCTCGGGACAAGGGTTGTAACTTATCCCCTCGGGGTCAATAAGGTTGTTTATAGAAAGCGTTATCACAGAAACTTCTAAGAGGGCTCATTTGATTGGAAATTGAGAGGACCAGTGCCTTTTTTATTGGTCGAAGGTAATCAGAGAGTAAATGACCCCCCCAAGTCCATTATTTTCCCAAACCCTCCCAATCAGAATTTTGAGAATGCCATTATCTTCAACGTACCACTGATTAGTACACTTCACACTTCAATGTACACTTCAACAAAACTGATTAGAGGACAACTAACAACTAAGATAGCCATTTTGTTGAACGTAGTTGAAAGGTCTGGAAATTATGTTTTCGAGGATGAACCCCCCCCCCCCCCACAGTGCCCAGGGCAAAGGTTGTAAGTTATGCTTGTTAGTTACAGTAACCATAGAAGCAGCATTAAATGAATAGACACATTGTCTTCTGGCTATCTAAAAATCCACAACCTATAAAGGTATGAAGGTGACATTTTAAGAGAATATTTCTGTTGTATGGATGACAACCTGCCATCCGTATGCAGGTTGTCAAAAGGGCAAATCAGCAATATCCTAGGAACAGTTTTGTGTGTATAAAACTTACAACGCAGGTTGAACTAACCAAATACAGTGTTTGCATCATAATGCTAATACTTCTACTCCTACAACTACTGCCACTATTACTGCTACTACTACTGCTGCTGCTAAAGCTAAGACTATTACTATTAACTTTACTCCTATTTACCTTAGACCCTCCGGTGCATCCAGAGGTGCTTAGGGCATCAAAGAAAAGTCGCCAGTCATCTCTCATTGCTGCGGCCGCCCAGACATCTTCCCATTCAGGTTGGATTGAGGCATTGAGGTTTGCGAGGTCAGCCCGGTAGCTGCGTCGTAAGGTATTTTTGGGGCGTCCTCTTCTTCTGGTACCACGTGGCTGCCAGTAAAGGACGACCTTCGGTATTCAAGTTTCAGACATGCGGATCACAAGTCCAAGGTATCTCCACTTCCTATCTTTGATTACTTTGGTTACCTGTGGCTGAAATCTCTTCTGTCGTATGGTACCGTTTGTTACTTTTTGGGGCAAGTGGATATTTAAAATGCACCTTAAGCGAATGTTTTCGAACCCGAGAAGTTTCTTGTCAAGTATTTGATCTATGTGATCTATGTTCCCTGAGAGCTGTAGGGGGGGAGGGTGTCTTCCTCACATGCATAATTTCCGAAACCTTCAACTACGATGAATAAAATTGTCATCTCCATATTTTGATTGGAGATGTTAACGCAAATGCTAAGCGTGGAAGGGTGGGGGGTTGTTTGGTCTCCAATCACTTTGACTCTTAGAAAGGGCACTATAGCCTCCAATTTCAAATCAAATAAGCTCTCTCTGGTGTTTATACGGCCACCCATCCCAAAAAACCTTACATATCTTCATAAATTAACTTACAACCTTATCCCCAGGGCTATGGGGGTTGTGTGAGAAACAATTGTATGTCCTTTGGACTAATATGAAAAAATCACTATCTAATAATTTCAATCAGATACGGTTGGTTAAAGGAAGTGTTGTAGCAGAGGGAGGGGGGCTAAATGCCGTCTATCACTTTTGACGCTTGAAAAGGATTTATAACTTCCAAATTTTAACCAAATGAGTCTCTTCTCAAGTCAAACAACCATCCCTTTCATAAAAACTTTAAATACCCCCTGGGAATAAATTAAAACCCTTTCCCCTAATCTGTGGGATTTTTGGAATTAAAAATTGGAACCAATTTTTGTTGCGGAAATAGAAATTTTGGATACAACGGCGGGATTTCGGCAAAAGCGATTGACAAACGTTCTTGTTTTTTTGTCGGACTTGGATAGACCCACGAAACTTGAAACATGATGACCAAAGACTGAAGGTTCGACTTTTGGAACGGGGTGGCATCCATCAAGACGCCAAGTGGGGTGCTAAAGCTCATTAGTGTTCTTCATTTCATTTGGTTTATTTTTGAACTTTCCTGCTGAAATGTTGTTGTGAAAAGAGTTTTCAGCGTTCTGAAAACAGTAAAAAATGAAAAGAGGAATGGGCTCAAAAACGTTAATTTGGCTACGACGATTTCTGTCAAGTATGGGATAAAGCGTAAAGGCCCCCCTACGTTCACCAAGAGTTTAAAGGAAAAATGAAGTCCGTGAAATCCGATGCGACTTCATCGGATTTCACTTTTTTAGGTATTGGGAAAGGTGATGGGGATGGTGAGGACAACGCTGACTCGGGGTATTAATATTAGTATTTGGTGTTTTCTCTTAAATCTTAATATTTGGTAATTCTCATTAATTTTATTTGAATTCAAATTAAATTGCGTCTACATTCGGCATTTTCTGGAAAGGAAATGGGGGGCATGGAAGGGGTGTTAGTTACCTTCCAATCACATTTGACCTTTAAAAAAGACATTACAACAGTCAATTTGTATTCAAATGAGCCCCATTTAAAGTTTATATGACAACTCCTTCCATATAAAGTGCCTCTGGGAAGAAAAGAAAAATAAAACATTGGAGCCGTGTGGCCCTTACTATAGGTAACGCTATAGCGGTGCCTCTGATTATTATTTTTTTTTCCCAGAGGCACTTCACATGGAAGGGGTCATCATTTAAGCTTCAACGAGGGCTCATTCGATTGAAAATTGAAAGTTCTAGTCACCCCTTTCACACCCATCGTTCCCCGAACACATCCAATTCAAATTTTGAGATAGCCATTTTGTTCTACGTAGGTGATTTTCAAATAGAAATTATGTTTTTCAGGAGGACACTCCCCTCACAGCCCTTAGGGCACGGGTTTTAAGTCATTACCTGGGGGTATACAAGGTTTTTATACAAGACTTTGTCTTAGAAACTTCAAAAATGACTCATTCGAATGGAAATTCATAGGACTAGTACCCTTTTTAATATCATGTGATTTCCAGATAAAAATTATTTTTTGAGGAGGACACTCTTCCCACAACCCTCAGGGCACGGGTCGTAAGTTTTACCTCCGTGCTATTTGTAATTATTTAATATAAAAAGAGCACTAGCCCTTTTTAATTTTATGTGATTTTCAGATAAAACTTATGTTTTGAGGAGGACATTCTCCCCACAGCCCTTAGGGCACGGGTTGTAAGTTATACCCTGGGGACATATAAATCGACACCCCTTCTACACCCACCGTTTCCCCAAACACATCCAATCAAAATTTTGAGATAGCTATTTTGTTCTACGTAGTTGATTTTCAGATAGAAATTATATTTTTCAGGAGGACACTCCCCTCACAACCCTTAGAGCACAGGTTGTAAGCTATGCCCTGGGGGCATACAAGGTTTTTATACAAGACTTTGTCGTAGAAACTTCAAAAAAGACTCATTCGATTGGAAGTTGAAAGGGCTAGTACCCTTTTTAATATTCAAAAGTGATTGGAGGGCAACTACCCCCCTCTCATGCCTACCTTTTACGATAGCCATTTTGTCCAACCTAGTTGAAAATTCTTGAAATTAGGTCTGTGAAGGTGACCCCCCCCCCAACAGCCCTCAGGGCAAGGATTGTAAGTTATGCCCTCGGAGTATATAAGGTTTTTATAGAAAGAGTTGTCGTAGAAATTTCAAAAAGGACTCATTCGATCGGAAATTTAAATGGCTAGTGCCCTTTTTAATAGTCAAAAGTGATTGGAAGCCAACTGACACCTTTTCCCACCTTTTCCACGCCCACCCTATAACCAAACACATCCAATCAAAATTTTGAGATAGCCATTTTGTTTAACGTATTGAAAGTTCTGGAAATTATATCTTTGAGAAGGACACTTCCCCCACAGTCTTCAGGACAAGGGTTATAAGTTATGCCTTGGGGCATATATGGTTCGCATGGAAAGAATGCTAGTATAAACTTCAGGAAGGGCTCACTTGATTGGAAATTGAAAGTTCTAATTCCCTATTTAAGCGTCAAAAGATATCGGCGGGTAATCAGCCCAAATTGCATCAGATAAAAACAAATTATAGCTATATTGTTAAAAATAGCTCAAAGATCATATAACAAAACTCTGGTGTTGAAACAGTTCCCCAGGGCGAGGCAGGCTTTGTAAGTTATGCCCTGCGGGTATATATAGTTCCTATGCAAGGAATGTTCGTATAACCTCCAAAGAGGGTTCATTTGATTGGAAATTGAAAGTTCTACTTCACTTTATAAATGTCAAAAGAGATTGGTACACACCTAGCTCCCCCCCTTCCACCCTTTTTTGCTCAAACCCATCCAATAAGAACTTTAAGATAGCCATTTTTTTAAATAGTTCAAATACCACATAACGAAAACTGGGTCGAAACAGCTCCCCAGGGCCTGAGGGCAGGCGTTGTAATTTATGCCCTGGGGGACTATATGGTTTTTTGGAAGGGATGCTTGTTAAAAAGTTTAGAGGGCTCATTTGATTGGAAATAGAAAGTTCTAATTCCTTTTTGAGCGTCAAAAGAGATTGGAGGGCAACTAACCCCTTTCCACGCCCTTTTTCTCTCAAATGCATCCAATAAAAAGTGTGAGATAGCCATTTAGTTAAAAATTGTTCAAAAGTCAGATAACCAAAACTCAGGTGTCGAAACAACCCCCAGAGCCTGGGGGAAGACAGTAGTAACTACCCTACCATTTTGCTTGCGCCCCTGTACTAATC
>NC_142806.1:15285073-15330073 GCF_049724085.1 Artemia sp. Qi Xiang Cuo
TTTGTTCTTTTTTGTTAAACACTATTGGCTGAAACAAAAGCGGAACTTTTAAAATCAAAACAACTGAAGGTCAGTAAATAATTCCTTTGTTTTCTTGTTAAACACGATTGGCTGAAATAAAAGCGGAACTCTTAAAATCACAACAACTGAAGGTCAGTAAATAAGTCATCTTTTTTTTTTTTAAACTTTTTTGGATTAAATAAAAGCTTAAATTTTAAAATCAAAACTTATGTTAAATAAATAATTCCTTTGTTTTTTTTTATTAAAAACGATTGTCTTAAATAAAAGCGGAACCTCTAAAATCACAATAACTGATGGTTAGTAATAATTCCTTTGTTTTTTTTGTTAAACACGTTTGGCTTAAATAAAAGCGGAACTTTTGAAATCACAACAACTGTAGGTCAGTAAATAATTCCTTTGTTTTTTTGTTATTCACGATTGGCTGAAACAAAAGCGGAACTTTTAAAATCACAACTGAAGGTCATTAAATAATTCATTTTTTTTTTTATTAAACACTATTGGCTTAAATAAAAGCGTAACTATTAATATAAAAACAACTTAATGTAATTAAATAATTCATTTTTTTTTGTTTTTAAACACTATTGGCTTAAATAAAAGCGGAACTCTTAAAATCACAACAACTGAAGGTCAGTAAATAATTCCTCGTTTTTTTTGTTAAACGTGATTGGCTTAAATAAAATCGGAACTTTTAAAATCACAACTGAAGTTAAATAAATAATTCCTTTTTTTTTTTTTATTAAACACTATTGACTTAAATAAAAGCGGAACCTCTAAAATCACAACAACTGAAGGTCAGTAATAATTCCTTTGTTTTTTTTATTAAACACGATTGACTGAAATAAAAGCGGAACCTCTAAAATCACAACAACTGAAGGTCAGTAAATAATTCCTTTGTTTTTTTTTGTAAAGAAGTATTTATTTAAATAAAAGTGTACCACCTGAAATTACAACAACTTTATTTAATTCAAAAATTCATTTGTTTTTTTTTAAAAACTATGGGCTGTAACAAAAGAAGAACTCTTAAAATCAAAACTGAAGGTCAGTAAATAATTCCGTTTTTTTTTGTTAAACACGATTGGCTGAAATAATAATGGAACTCTTAAAATCACAACAACTGAAGGTCAGTAAATAATAAATTTGTTCTTTTGTTAAACACGATTGGCTGAAACAAAAGCGAAAAACTTTTAAAATCACAACAACTGAAGGTCATTAAATAATTCCTTTTTTTTTTTTGTTAAAAACATTTGGCTGAAACAAAAGCGGAACTGTTAAAATCAAAACAACTGAAGGTTAGTAAATAATTCCTTTGTTTTTTTTTGTTAAACACAATTGCCTGAAATAAAAGCGGAATTTTTAATATCACAACAACTGAAGGTCAGTAAATAATTCCTTTTTTTTTTTTTTAAAAACTTTTGGCTTAAATAAAAGCGTAACTCTTAAAATAACAACAACTTAATTTCTTTAAATTTTGCATTTTTTTTTTGCTAAACACTTTTGGCTTAAAAAAAAGCGGAAATTTTAAATAACAAGATTTGAAGGTCATTAAATAATTCCTTTTTTTTTTTGTTAAACACTATTGACTTAAAAAAAACAGGAACTAATAAAATAACAACATACGGTTATTATATAATTCCTTTGTTTTTTTGTTAAAACCGATTTACTTAAACAAATGCGGAATTTTTAAAATCACAACATCTGAAGGTCAGTAAATAAATCCTTTGTTTTTTTGTTAAACACGATTGAATGAAACAAAAGTGGAACTTTTAAAATCACAACAACTGAAGGTCAGTAAATAATTCCTTTTTTTTTTTTTTTTAAACAAGATAGGCTGAAATAAAAGTGGAAATTTTAAAATTAAAACAGCTGAATGTCATTAAATTATTCCTTTGTTTTTTTTTAAAAACAATTGGTTTATAAAAAAGAGGACCTTTGATAATCACAACAACTGAAGGTTAGTAAATAATTTCTTTGTTTTTTGTTACTCACGATGAGCTGAAACAAAAGCGGAACTTTTACAATCACAACAACTGAAGGTCAGCAAATAATTCCTTTATTTTTTTTGTAAACACGATTGGCTGAAATAAAAGCGGAACTCTTAAAATCACAACAACTGAAGGTCAGTAAATAATTCCTTTGTTTTTTTGTTAAACACGATTGGCTGAAACTAAAGCGGAACTTGTAAAATCACAACTGAAGGTCAGTAAATTATTCCTTTGTTTTTTTTATTAAACACGATTGACTGAAATAAAAGCGGAACCTCTAAAATCACAACAACTGAAGGTCAGTAAATAATTCCTTTGTTTTTTTTGTTAAACACGATTGGCTGAAATAAAAGCGGAACTTTTGAAATCACAACTGAAGGTCAGTAAATAATTCCTTTGTTTTTTTGTTGAACACGATTGGCTGAAACAAAAGATGAACTCTTAAATTAACAAAAACTTCCTTTTAGTAATTTATTCCATTGTTTTTTTGTTTATCATGATGGATTTGAACAAAAACGTAACACTTAAAATCACAACAACTCAGTGTCCTTCTATAATTCCTTTGTTTTTTTGTTTTTAGCTTTTGGATATAACAAATGCGGAACTTATCTTATCGCAACAACTTAAGGTTATAATATGATTCCTAATTTGTTTTGTTAAACACGATTGTCTTAAAAAAAATCAGAAATCTTAAAATCACAACTGGAGGTCATTAAATAATTCCTTTGTTTTTTTTTTGTTAAAAACGATTGACTGAAATAAGAGCGGAACTCTTAAAATCACAAAAAATGAAGGTCAGTAATTAATTCCTTTGTTTTTTTGTTAATCACGATTGGCTGAGACAAAAGCAGAAATTTTAAAATCACAACTGAAGGTTAGTAAATAATTCCTTTGTTTTTTTTTTTAAAAACGATTGGCTTAAACAAAAGCGGAACTATTAAAATCACAACAACTTAAGGTCAATAAATAATTCCTTTGTTTTTTTTTTAAAAATGATTGGCTGAAACAAAAGCGGAACTTTTAAAATTACAACTCAAGGTCAGTAAATAATTCCTTTGTTTTTTTTTGTTAAGAACGATTGGCTTAAATAAAAGCGAAACTTTTAAAATCACAAAAACGGAAGGTTAGCAAATAATTCCTTTGTTTTTTTGTTAATCACAAGTGGATGAAATCAAAGTAGAACTCTTAAAATAAAAACACGTGAAGATCATTAAATAATTCCTTTGTTTTTTTGTTAAAAACGATTGGCTGAAAACAAATAGTAACTTTTAAAATCACAAATGAAAGTCAGTAAATAATTCCTTTGTTCTTTTTTGTTAAACACTATTGGCTGAAACAAAAGCGGAACTTTTAAAATCAAAACAACTGAAGGTCAGTAAATAATTCCTTTGTTTTCTTGTTAAACACGATTGGCTGAAATAAAAGCGGAACTCTTAAAATCACAACAACTGAAGGTCAGTAAATAATTCCTTTGTTTTTTTGTTAAACGCGATTGGCTGAAATAAAAGCGGAACTTTTAAAATCTGAACTGAATGTCAATAAATAATTCCTTTGTTTTTTTTTATTAAACACGATTGACTGAAATAAAAGCGGAATATCTAAAATCACAACAACTGAAGGTCAGTAATAATTTCTTTTTTTTTTTATTAAACACGATTGACTGAAATGAAAGCGGAACCTCTAAAATCACAACAACTGAAGGTCAGTAATAATTCCTTTGTTTTTTTTTGTTAAACACGATTGGCTGAAAAAAAAGCGGAATTTTTTAAATCACAACAACTTTAGGTCAGTAAATAATTCCTTTGTTTTTTGTTAAACACGATTGGCTGAAACAAAAGCGGAACTTTTAAAATCACAACTGAAGGTCAGTAAATAATTCCTTTGTTTTTTTGTTAAACACGATTGGCTGAAACAAAAGCGGAACTCTTAAATTATCAACAACTGAAGGTCAGTAAATAATTCCTTTTGTTTTTTTGTTAAACACGATTGGCTGGAATAAAAGCGGAACTCTTAAAATCACAACAACTGAAGTTCATTAAATAATTCCTTTTGTTTTTTTTTGTTAAACACTATTGGCTGAAAAAAAAGCGTAACTCTTAAAATAACAACAACTTAACGTCAGTAACTGATTCCTTTGTTTTTTTGTTAAACAAGATTGGCTAAAACAAAAGCAGAAATCTTAAAATCACAACTGGCGTTCAGTAGATAATTCCTTTGTTTTTTTTTGCTAAAAACAATTGGATGAAATAAGAGCGGAACTTTTAAAATAACAAAAACTGAAGGTCAGTAATTAATTCCTTTGTTTTTGTTAAACACGATCGGCTGAAACAAAAGCAGAACTTTTAAAATCACAACTGAAGTTCAGTAAATAATTTCTTTGTTTTTTTTGTTAAACACGATTGGCTGAAAGAAAAGCGGAACTTTTAAAATCACAACAACTGAAGGTCAGTAAATAATTCCTTTGTTTTTTTTGTTAAACATGATTGGCTGAAACAAAAGCGGAACTTTTAAAATCACAACTGAAGGTCATTAAATAATTCCTTTGTTTTTTTTGTTAAACATGATTGGCTGAAATAAAAACGAAACTCTTAAAATCAGAACAACTGAAGGTCAGTAAATAATTCCTTTGTTTTTTTTTTAAACACGATTGGCTGAAATAAAAGCGGAACTCTTAAAATCACAACAACTGAAGGTCATTAGATAATTCCTTTTTTTTTTTGTTAAACACGATTGGCTTAAATAAAAGCGGAACTTTTAAAATCACAACAACTGAAGGTCATTAAATGATTCATTTGTTTTTTTTTTAAACACGATTGGCTTAAATAAAAGTGGAACTCTTAAAATCACAACTGAAGGTCAGTAAATAATTCCTTTGTTTTTTTTTAATTAAACACAATTGACTGAAATAAAAGCGGAACCTCTACAATCACAATAACTGAAGGTCAGTAATAATTCCTTTGTTTTTTTTTTGTTAAACACTATTGGCTGAAATAAAAGCGGAACTTTTGAAATCACAACAACTGGAGGTCATTAAATAATTCCTTTTTTTTTTTTTAAACACGATTGGCTGAAACAAAAGCGGAACTTTTAAAATCACAACTGAAGGTCTGTAAATAATTCCTTTGTTTTTTTTGTTAAACACGATTGGCTGAAATAATAATGGAACTCTTAAAATCACAACAACTGAAGGTCAGTAAATAATAAATTTTTTCTTTTATTAAACACTATTGGCTGAAAAAAAAGCGTAACTTTTAAAATAACAACAACTGAAGGTCATTAAATAATTCCTTTGTGTTTTTTTTTAAAAAAAATTGGCTTAAAAAAAAGCGGAACTTTTAAAATCAAAACAACTGAAGGTTAGTAAATAATTCCTTTGTTTGTTTTTGTTAAACACAATTGGCTGAAATAAAAGCGGAACTCTTAAAATCACAACAACTGAAGGTCAGTAAATAATTCCTTTGTTTTTTTGTTAAACACGATTGGCTGAAAACAAAGCGGAACTTTTAAAATCACAACTGAAAGTCAGTAAATAATTCCTTTGTTCTTTTTTGTTAAACACTATTGGCTTAAAAAAAAGCGGAACTTTTAAAATCAAAACAACTGAAGGTCAGTAAATAATGCCTTTGTTTTCTTGTTAAACACGATTGGCTGAAATAAAAGCGGAACTCTTAAAATCAAAACAACTGAAGGTCAGTAAATAATTCCTTTGTTTTTTTTTTAAACGCTTTTAGATTAAATAAAAGCTTAACTTTTAAAATAACAACCGAAGGTCACTAAATAATTCCTTTTTTTTTTTCCATTAAAAAAATTTTACTTAAATAAAAGCGGAACCTATACAATCAAAACAACTGACGGTCATTAATAATTCCTTTGTTTTTTTTGTTAAAAAATTTGGTATTAAATAAAAGTATAATTTTTGAAATCACCACAACTGAAGTTCATTAAATAACTACTTTTTTTTTTTTTAACCACGATTGGCTGAAACAAAAGCGGAAATCTTAAATTCACAACTGAAGGTCTGTAAATAATTCCTTTGTTTTTTTTGTTAAACACGATTGGCTGAAATAATAGTGTCACTCTTAAAATCGCAATAACTGAAGGTCAGTAAATAATAAATTTGTTCTTTTGTTAAACACGATTGGCTGAAGCAAAAGCGGAACTTTTAAAATCAAAACAACTGAAGGTCAGTAAATAATTCCTTTTTGTTTTTTGTTAAAAACAATTGGCTGAAACAAAAGCGTAAATGTTAAAATCAAAACAACTGAAGGTTATCAAATAATTCCTTTGTTTTTTTTTTGTTAAACAAAATTGCCTTATATAAAAGCGGAATTTTTAATACCACAACAACTGACGGTCATTAAATAATTCCTTTGTTTTTTTGTTAAACACGTTTCGCTGAAAAAAAAGCGGAACTTTTAAAATCACAACTGAAAGTCAGTACATAATTCCTTTGTTCTTTTTTGTTAAACACTATTGGCTGAAACAAAAGCGGAACTTTTAAAATCAAAACAACTGAAGGTCAGTAAATATTACATTTTTTTTTTTTTTAAACACTATGGGCTTAAATAAAAGAGTAACTATTAAAATCAAAACAACTGAAGGTCATTAAATAATTCCTTTTTTTTTTTTTTAAACTCTATTAGATTGAATAAAAGCTTAACTCTTAAAATAAAAACTGATGGTAAATAAATAATTCCTTTTTTTTTTTTTATTAAAAAAATTTTACTTAAATAAAAGCGGAACCTATAAAATCAAAACAAATTAAGGTCATTAATAATTCCTTTGTTTTTTTTTTGTTAAACACTATTGGCTGAAATAAAAGTGGAACTTTTGAAATAACAAAAATTGTAGGTCAGTAAACAATTACTTTGTTTTTTGTTAAACACGATTGGCTGAAACAAAAGCGGAACTTTAAAAATCACAAGTGAAGGTCAGTAATTTATTCCTTTGTTTTTTTGTTAAACACGATTGGCTGAAATAAAAGTGGAACTCTTAAAATCACAACAACTGAAGGTCAGTAAATAATAAATTTTGTTCTTTTGTTAAACACGATTGGCTGAAACAAAAGCGGAACTTTTAAAATCACAACAACTGAAGGTCAGTAAATAATTCCTTTTTTTTTTTTGTTAAATACAATTCGCTGAAACAAAAGCGGAACTTTTAAAATCAAAACAACTGAAGGTTAGTAAATAATTCGTTTTTTTTTTTTTTGTTAAAAACAATTGGCTGAAATAAAAGCGGAAATCTTAAAATCACAATAACTGAAGGTCAGTAAATAATTCCTTTGTTTTTTTTGTTAAACACGATTGGCTGAAACAAAAGCGGAACTCTTTAAATCACAAAACCTGTAGTTCATTAGAAAATTCCTTTGTTTTCTTTTTAACCACATTTGGCTTAAACAATAATGGAACTCGAAAATTCAAAACAGAAGTTTTTTAATTTATTCCTTTGTTTTTTTTGTTAAACAAGTTTGGCTGAAATAGAAGTGAAACTCTTAAAATCACAAAAACTGAAAGTCAGTAAATAATAAATTTGTGATTTTGTTAAACACGACTGGCTGAAGAAAAAGCGGAACTTTTAAAATCACAACAACTTAAGGTCAGTAAATAATTCCTTTGTGTTTTTTTTTAAAAACAATTGGCTGAAACAAAAGCGGAACTTTTAAAATCAAAACAACTGAAGGTTAGTAAATAATTCCTTTGTTTTTTTGTTAAACACAATTGGCTGAAATAAAAGCGGAACTCTTAAAATCACAATAACTGAAGGTCAGTAAATAATTCCATTGTTTTTTTTGTTAAACACAATTGGCTGAAATAAAAGCGGAACTCTTAAAATCCCAACAACTGAAGGTCAGTAGATAATTCCTTTGTTTTCTTGTTAAACACGATTGGCTGAAATAAAAGCGGAACTCTTAAAATCACAACAACTGAAGGTCAGTAAATAATTCCTTTGTTTTTTTGTTAAACGCGATTGGCTTAAATAAAAGCGTAACTTTTAAAATCACAACTTAAGGTCACTAAATAATTCCTTTGTTTTTTTTTAATTAAACACGATTGACTTAAATAAAAGCGGAACCTCTACAATCACAACAACTGAATGTCAGTAATAATTCCTTTGTTTTTTTTTGTTAAACACGATTGGCTGAAATAAAAGCAGAATTTTTGAAATCACAACAACTGTAGGTCAGTAAATAATTCCTTTGTTTTTTTTTAAACAAGATTGGCTGAAACAAAAGCGGAACTCTTAAAATCAAAAGTGAAGGTCATTAATTTATTCCTTTGTTTTTTTTTTAAACACGATTGGCTGAAATAATAGTGGAACTCTTAAAATCACAACAACTGAAGGTCAGTAAATAACAAATTTTTTCTTTTGTTAAACACGATTGGCTGAAAAAAAAGCGGAACTTTTAAAATCAAAACAACTGAAGGTCATTAAATAATTCCTTTGTTTTTTGTTAAATAAAATTGGCTGAAACAAAAGTGGAACTTTTAAAATCAAAACAACTGAAGGTTAGCAAATAATTCCTTTGTTTTTTTTGTTAAACACAATTGGCTGAAATAAAAGCGGAACTCTTAAAATCACAACAACTGAATCTCATTAAATAATTCCTTTTTTTTTTTTGTTAAACACGATTGGCTTAAAACAAAGCGGAACTTTTAAAATCACAACTGAAAGTCAGTAAATAATACCTTTGTTCTTTTTTGTTAAACACTATTGGCTTAAACAAAAGCGGAACTTTTAAAATCAAAACAACTGAAGGTCAGTAAATAATTCCTTTGTTTTTTTGTTAAACACGATTGGCTGAAATAAAAGCGGAACTCTTAAAATCCCAACAACTGAAGGTCAGTAAATAATTCCTTTGTTTATTTGTTAAACGCGATTGGCTTAAATAAAAGCGTAACTCTTAAAATCACAACTGAAGGTCAATAAATAATTCCTTTGTTTTTTTTAATTAAACAAGATTGACTTAAATAAAAGCGTAACCTCTACAATCACAACAACTGAAGGTCAGTAATAATTCCTTTGTTTTTTTTTGTTAAACACGATTGGCTGAAATAAAAGCGGAACTTTTGAAATCACAACAACTGTAGGTCAGTAAATAATTCCTTTGTTTTTTGTTAAACACGATTGGCTGAAACAAAAGCGGAACTTTTAAAATCAAAACTGAAGGTCAGTAAATAATTCCTTTGTTTTTTTGTTAAACACGATTAGCTGAAATAATAATGGAACTCTTAAAATCACAACAACTGAAGGTCAGTAAATAATAAATTTGTGCTTTTGTTAAACACGATTGGCTGAATCAAAAGCGGAACTTTTAAAATCAAAACAACTGAAGGTTAGTAAATAATTCCTTTTTTTTTTGTTAAACACGATTGGATGATATAAAAGCGGAACTCTTAATATCACAATAACTGAAGGTCAGTAAATAATTCCATTGTTTTTTTTGTTAAACACGATTCGCTGAAATAAAAGTGGAACTCTTAAGATAACAACAACTGAAGGTCAGTAGATAATTCCTTTGTTTTTTTAAAAACGATTGGCTGAAACAAAAGTGGAACTTTTAAAATCACAACAACTGAAGGTCAGTAAATAATTCCTTTGTTTTTTTGTTAAACGCGATTAGCTGAAATAAAAGCGGACCTCTTAAAATCACAACCGAAGGTCAATAAATAATTCCTTTGTTTTTTTTAATTAAACACAATTGACTGAAATAAAAGCGGAACCTCTAAAATGACAATAACTGAAGGTCAGTAATAATTCCTTTGTTTTTTGTTAAACACGATTGGCTGAAACAAAAGCGGAACTTTTAAAATCACAACTGAAGGTCAGTAAATAATTCCTTTGTTTTTTTTTTAAACACGATTGTCTGAAATAAAAGTGGAACTCTTAAACTCACAATCACTGAAGGTCAGTAAATAATAAATTTTTTCTTTTGTTAAACACTTTTGGATTAAAAAAAAGCGTAACTTTTAAAATAAAGACAACTGAAGGTCAGTAAATAATTCCTTTGTGTTTTTTTGTTAAATTAATTTGGCTTAAACAAAAGTGTAAATGTTAAAATAAAAACAACTGAAGATAGTAAATAATTACTTTGTTTTTTTTGGTTAAAAACGATTGCCTGATATAAAAGAGGAACTTTTAAAATCACAACAACTGAAGGTCAGTAAATAATTCCATTGTTTTTTTTTGTTAAACACGATTGGCTGAAATAAAAGCGGAACTCTTAAAATCACAACAACTGAAGGTCAGTAGATAATTCCTTTGTTTTTTTGTTAAACACTATTGGCTGCAACAAAAGCAGAACTTTTAAAATCACAACAACTAAATTTAATTAAATAATTCATTTTTTTTTTTTTTAAAAACTAATGTATGAAAAAAAAGCTGAAATTTAAAAATCAAAACTGAAGTTACTTACATAATTCATTTTTTTTTTTTAAACAAGATTTGCTTAAATAAAAGCGGAACTATTAAAATCACAAAAACTGATGGTCAGTAAATAATTCATTTTTTTTTTTTTAAACACGATTGGCTGAAACAAAAGCGGAACTTTTAAAATCACAACTGAAGGTTAGTAAATAATTCCTTTGTTTTTTTTTGTTAAAAACGATTTGCTGAAACAAAAGCGGAACTTTTAAAATCACAAAAACTTAAGTTCATTAAATAATTCCTTTTATTTGTTATTAAAAACGATGGGCTGAAAAAAAAGAGGAACTCTTAAAATCACAACAACTGAAAGTCAGTAAATAATTCCTTTGTTTTTTTTGTTAAACACGATTGGCTGAAACAAAATCAGAACTCTTAAAATAAAAACATCTGATGGTCATTAAATAATTCCTTTTTTTTTTTTTTTAAACACGATTGGCTGAAATAAAAGCGGAACTCTTAAAATCACAATAGCTGAAGGTTAGTAAATAATTCCATTTGTTTTTTTTGTTAAACACGATTGGTTGAAATAAAATCGGAACTTTTAAGATCACAACAGATGAAGGTCAGTAGATAATTCCTTTGTTTTTTTTGTTAAACAAGATTGGCTGAAACAAAAGTGGACCTCTTAAAATCACAGCAACTGAAGGTTAGTAAATAATTCCTTTGTTTTTTTTTTAAACACGATTGGCTTAAACAAAAGCGTAAATTTTAAAATCAAAACTGAATGTAATTAAATAATTACTCTTTTTTTTTTAAAAACTATTGGCTTAAATAAAAGCGTAACTCTTAAAATCGCAACAACTGAAGGTCAGTAAATAATTCCTTTTTTTTTTTTTAAACACGATTGTCTGAAAAAAGAGGAAATTTTATATAACAAAAACTCAAGGTCAGTAAATAATTAATTTTTTTTTTTTTAAAAAATATTGGGTTAAAAAAAAGCGTAACTTTTAAATTCACAACTGATGTTTATTAAATAATTCCTTTGTTTTTTTTTGTTAAAAACGATTTGCTGAAACAAAAGCGGAAATTTTAAAATAACAACTTAAGGTTAGTAAATAATTCATTTTATTTGTTGTCAAACAAGATTTGATTAAATAAAAGCGGAACTCTTAAAATCACCACTACTGAAGGTCTGTATATAATTCCATTGTTTTTTTTGTTATACTAGATTATATGAGAAATAAGATTAAATCTTAATATTACAACAATTGACGGTTAGTAAATAATTCTTTTGTTTTTTTTTTGAACACGATTGGCTGAAACAAAAGCGGAACTTTTAAAATCACAACTCAAGGTCAGTAAATAATTCCTTTGTTTTTTTTTTGTTAAACACAATTGTCTGAAATAAAAGCGAAACTCTTAAAATCACAACAACTGAAGGTCAGAAAATAATTCCTTTATTTTTTTGTCAATCACGATTGGCTGAAATAAAAGCGGAACTCCTAAAATCACAACAACTGAAGGTCAGTAAATAATTCATTTTTTTTTTTTTTAAACACGATTGGCTTAAACAAAAGCGTAACTTTTCAAATCACAACAATTGAAGGTCAGTAAATAATTCCTTCTTTTTCTTGTTAAACACGATTGGCTTAAATAAAATCTTAACTCTTAAAATAAAAACAACTGAAGTTCATCAAATAATTCCTTTGTTTTTTGTTAAACATGTTTGGCTTAGAAGAAAGAGTAAATCTTAAAATAACAAAAAATTAAGGGCATTAACTAAATCCTTTGTTTTTTTGTTAAAAAATATGTGCTGAAAAAAAAGAGGAAATATTAAAATAAAAAAAAATTAAGGTCAGTAAATAATTCCTTTTTTTTTTTGTTAAACATTATTGGCTGAAACAAAAGCGGAACTCTTAAAATAACAACAACTGAAGGTCAGTAAATAATTCCTTTTGTTTTTTTGTTAAACACGATTGGCTGTAATAAAAGCGGAACTCTTAAAATCACAACAACTGACGGTCAGTAAATAATTCCTTTGTTTTTTGTTAAACACGATTAGCTTAAACAAATGCGTAACTCTTAAAATCACAACATCTAAAGGTAATCAACTAATTTCTTTGTTTTTTTTTAACACGATAGGCTGAAATAAAAGCTGAACTCTTAAAATCACAACAACTGAAGGTCAGTAAATAATTCCTTTGTTTTTTTGTTAAACACGATTGGCTGTAAAAAAAGCGGAAATTTTAAAATCTCAATAACTGAAGGTCAGTAAATAATTCCTTTGTTTTTTGTTAAACACGATCGGCTGAAACAAAAGCAGAACTTTTAAAATCACAACTGAAGTTCAGTAAATAATTCCTTTGTTTTTTTTGTTAAACACGTTTGGCTGAAACAAAAGTGGAACTTTTAAAATCACAACTCAAGGTCAGTAAATAATTCCTTTGTTTTTTTTGTTAAACACGATTGGCTGAAATAAAAGCGAAACTTTTAAAATCACAACAACCGAAGGTTAGTAAATAATTCCTTTGTTTCTTTGTTAAACACGATTTTCTGAAATAAAAGCGGAACTCTTAAAATCACAACAACTGAAGGTCAGTAAATAATTCCATTGTTTTTTTTGTTAAACATGATTGGCTGAAATAAAAGCGGAACTCCTAAAATCACAGCAACTAAAGGTCAGTAAATAATTCCTTTGTTTTTTTGTTAAACACGATTGGCTGAAACAAAAGCGGAACTTTTAAAATCACAACAACTGAAGGTCAGTAAATAATTCCTCTGTTTTTTTTGTTAAACACGATTGGCTGAAACAAAAGCGCAACTTTTAAAATCACAACAACTGAAGGTCAGTAAATAATTCCTTTGTTTTTTGTTAAACACGATTGGCTGAAACAAAAGCGAAACTTTTAAAATCACAACTGAAGGTCAGTAAATATTTCCTTTGTTTTTTTTGTTAAACAATATTGGATTAAACAAAAGCTTAACTCTTAAAATCACAACTGAAGGTCATTAAAAAATTCCTTTGTTTTTTTTGTTAAACAAGATTGGCTTAAACAAAAGCGGAAAGTCTAAAATCACAACAACTGAAAGTCAGTAAATAATTCCTTTGTTTTTTTGTTAAACACGATTGGCTTAAACAAAAGCGGAACTTTTAAAATCACAACAACCGAAAGTTAGTAAATAATTCCTTTGTTTTTTTGTTAAACACGATTGGCTGAAATAAAAGCGGAACTCTTAAAATCACAACAACTGAAGGTCAGTAAATAATTCCATTGTTTTTTTGTTAAACACGATTGGCTGAAATAAAAGCGGAACTCTTAAAATCACAGCAACTGAAGGTCAGTAAATAATTCCGTTGTTTTTTTGTTAAACACGATTGGATGAAATAAAAGTGGAACTCTTAAAATTACAACAACTGAAGGTCATTAAATAATTCCTTTTTTTTTTTTTAAAAAGGATTTACTGAAACGAAAGCTGAACTTTTAAAATCACAACTGAAGGTCAGTAAATAATTCCTTTGTTTTTTTTTTAAACACGATTGGCTGAAATAAAAGCGGAACTCTTAAAATCACAACAATTAAAGGTCAGTAAATAATTCCTTTGTTTTTTTGTTAAGCACGACTGCGGGCGGCCCCCCCTCCCCCTGGGGCCACGGGGCGAAAGCCGAAAACCCCCACCCCCCAGGTTAGGTTAGGTTGCCTAACATTTCTAGGGTTAGGTTAGGTTAGGTTACCTAGCATTTCTAGGTTAACGTACACTAGGTTACGGGGCGTACAACTTAACCTAGTGTAAGTTAATTTAGAAATAATAGTTAACCTAACTTAACACTGGAAATGTTAGTTAACCTAACCTAACCTGGGAGGGTGGGGGTCCCACCCGTGACTGGCTTTCTGCTCCGTGGCCCCGGGGGGGGGGGGGGGGGCCCGCCCGCAGTTGTGTTTAACAAAAAAACAAAGGAATTATTTACTGACCTTCAGTTGTTGTGATTTTAAGAGTTCCGCTTTTATTTCAGCCAATCGTGTTTAACAAGAAAACGAAGGAATTATTTACTGACCTTCAGTTGTTTTGATTTAAAAGTTCCGCTTTTGTTTCAGCCAATCGTGTTTAACAAAAAAACAAAGGAATTATTTACTGACCTTCAGTTGTGATTTTAAAAGTTCCGCTTTTGTTTCAGCCAATCGTGTTTAACAAAAAAACAAAGGGATTATTTACTAACCTTCAGTTGTGATTTTAAGAGTTCCCCTTTTTTTTCAGCCAATCGTTTTTAACAAAAAAACAGATGAATTAGTTACTGCCCTTCAGTTTTTTTTATTTTAAAAGTCCCTCTTTTATTTCAGCCAATCGTGTTTAACAAAAAAACAAAGGAATTATTAACTGACCTTCAGTTTTTGTGATTTTAAGAGTTCTGCTTTTATTTCAGCCAATTGTCTTTAACAAAATAAAACAAAGGAATTATTTAATGACCTTGAGTTGTGATTTTAAAAGTTCTCCTTTTATTTCAGCCAATCGTGTTTAACAAAAAAAAACAAAGAAATTATTTACTGACCTTCAGTTGTGATTTTAAAAGTTCCGCTTTTATTTCAGCCAATCGTGTTTAACAAAAAAACAAAGGAATTATTTACTGACCTTCAGTTGCTGTGATTTTAAAAGTTCCGCTTTTGTTTCAGCCAATTGTGTTAAAAAAAAAAACAAAAGGAATTATTTACTGACCTTCAGTTGTTGTGATTTTAAGAGTTCTGCTTTTATTTCAGCCAATCGTGTTTAACAAAAAAACAAAAGAATTATTTACTAACCTTCAGTTGTTGTGGTCTTAAAAGTTCCGCTTTTGTTTCAGCCAATCGTGTTTAACAAAAAAAAGGAATTATTTACTGACCTTCAGTTGTTGCGATTTTAAAAGTTCCGCTCTTGTTTCAGTCAATCGTGTTTAACAAAAAAACAAAGGAATTATTTACTGACCTTAAGTTGTTGTGATTTTAAAAGTTCCGCTTTTGTTTCAGTCAATCGTGTTTAACAAAAAACAAAGGAATTATTTACTGACCTTCAGTTGTTGTGATTTTAAAAGTTCTGCTTTTGTTTCAGCCAATCGTGTTTAACAAAAAAAAACAAAGGAATTATTTACTGACCTTCAGTTGTTGTGATTTTAAAAGTTCCGCTTTTGTTTCAGCCAATCGTGTTTAACAAAAAAAACAAAGGACTTATTTACTGACCTTCAGTTGTTGTGATTTTAAAAGTTCCGCTTTTATTTCAGCCAATCGTGTTTAACAAAAAAACAAAGGAATTATTTACTGACCTTCAGTTGTTGTGAATTTAAAAGTTCCGCTTTTATTTCAGCAAATCGTGTTTAACAAAAAAAAACAAAGGAATTATTTACTGACCTTCAGTTCTTGTGATTTTAAGAGTTCCGCTTTTATTTCAGCCAATCGTGTTTAACAAAAAAAAAAAAGGAATTATTTACTGACCTTGAGTTGTTGTGATTTTAAGAGTTCCGCTTTTAATTCAGCCAACTGTGTTTAACAAAAAAACAAAGGAATTATTTACTGACCTTGAGCTGTTGTGATTTTAAAAGTTCCGCTTTTGTTTCAACCAATTGTTTTTAACAAAAAAAACAAAGGAATTGTATAATTACTATCAGTTTTTGTTATTATAAAAGTTACGCTTTTGCTAAATAAAATCGTTTTTAACAAAAAAACAAAGGAATCATACAATTACCGTCAGTTGTTGTTATTATAAGCGTTCCGCTTTTATTTCAGCTTGTCATGTTTAACAAAAAAAACAACATAGGGGTTATCTAATGAACTCCAGTTGTTGTGATGTTAAAAGTTTCGCATTTATTTAAGCGACTCGTGTTTAACAAAAAAAACAAATGAATTATTTACTTACCTTCAGTTGTTGTGATTTTAAGATTTCCGCTTATGTTTCAGCCAATCGTGTTAAAAAAAAACAAAGGAATTATTTACTGACCTTCAGTTGTTGTGATTTTAAAAGTTCCGCTTTTATTTCAGCCAATCGTGTTTAAAAAAAAAACAAATGAATTATTTACTGACCTTCAGTTGTGATTTTAAAAGTTCCGCTTTTATTTCAGCCAATCGTGTTTAACAGAAAAACAAAGGAATTATTTACTGACCTTCGGTTGTGATTTTAAAAAATCCGGTTTTATTTCAGCCAATCGTGTTTAACAAAAAAAACAAAGGAATTATTTACTGACCTTCATTTGTTATTTTAGAAGTTCCGCTTTTGTTTCATCCAATAGTGTTTAACAAAAAAACAAAAGAATTATCTACTGACCTTCAGTTGTTGTGATTTTAAAGGTTCCCCTTTTATTTAAGCCAATCTTGTTTAACAAAAAAAAACAAAGATATTATTTACTGACCTTCAGTTGTGATTTTAAAAGTTCCGCTTTTATTTCAGCCAATCGTGTTTAACAAAAAAACAAAGGAATTATTTACCGACCTTCAGTTGTTGTGATTTTAAAAGTTCCGCTTTTGTTTCAGCCAATCGTGTTTAATAAAAAAACAAAAGGAATTATTTACTGACCTTAAGTTGTTGTGATTTTAAGAGTTCTGATTTTATTTCAGCCAATCGTGTTTAACAAAAAAACAAAAGAATTATTTACTAACCTTCAGTTGTTGTGGTATTAAAAGTTCCGCTTTTGTTTCAGCCAATCGTGTTTAACAAAAAAAAAGGAATTATTTACTGACCTTTAGTTGTTTTGATTTTAAAATTTACGCTTTTGTTTAAGCCAATAGTGTTTAACAAAAAAACGAATGAATTATTTACAGACCTTAAATTGTTGTGATTTTACAAGTTCCGCTTTTTTTCAGCCAATAATGTTTAACAAAACAAAAAAAGAATTATTTAATGACCTTCAGTTGTTGTGATTTTAAAAGTTACGCTTTTGTTTCAGCCAATCGTGTTTAACAAAAAACAAATGAATTATTTACTGACCTTCAGTTGTTGCGATTTTAAAATTTCCGCTTTTGTTTCAGCCAATCGTTTTTAACAAGAAAAAAAAGGAATTATTTATTGACCTCCAGCTGTTGTTGTATTAAGTTTTCCTCATTTGTTTTAACCAATCGGGTTTAACAAAAAAACAAAGGAAACATTTAATTACCATCATTTGTTGTTAATTTAAGTTTCACAGTTTGATTTAAGCCAGTCATGTTTAAAAAAAAAAAACAAGGGAATTATTTACTAACCTTCAGTTGTTGTGATTTTAAGAGTTCACTTTTATTTCAGCCAATCGTGTTTAACAAAAAAACAAACGAAGTACTTACTAACCTTCAGTAGTTGTGATTTTAAGAGTTCCGCTTTTATTTCAGCCAATCGTGTTTAACAAAAAATAATAGGAATTATTTAAGGATCATCATTTGTTTTGATTTTAATATTTACGTTTTTATTTAATACAATAGTGATTAAAAAAAAAAAAAAAGGAATTATTTAATGACCTTCAGTTGTACTGATTTTAAAATTTCCACTTTTGTTTCAGCCAATCGTGTTTAAAAAAAAAACAAAAGAATTATTTACTGACATTCAGTTGTTGTGATTTTAAAAGGTCCACTTTTATTTCAGCCAAACGTGTTTAAAAAAAAAACAATGGAATTATTTACTGACCTTCAGTTGTTGTGATTTTAATAGTTCCGCTTTTATTTCAGCCAATTGTTTTTAACAAAAAAACAAAGGAATTATTTAATGACCTGCAGTTTTTTTGATTTTAAAAGTTACGCTTTTACTTAATCCAATCGTGTTTAACAAAAAAAAACAAAGGAATTATTTACTGACCTTCAGTTGTTGTGATTTTAAAAGTTCTGCTTTTATTTCAGCCAATCGTTTTTAATAAAAAAACAAAGGAATTATTTACTGAACTTCAGTTGTTGTGATTTTAAAATTTACGCTTTTGTTTAAACCAATAGTGTTTAACAAAAAAACAAAGTAATTATTTAATGACCTTCAGGTGTTGTGATTTTAAAAGTTCCGCTTTTGTTTAAGTCAATCGTGTTTAACAAAAAAAAATTAATTATTTAATGATCTTAAGTTTTTGTTATTTTAAAAGTTCAGCTTTTGTTTAATCCCATCGTTTTTAACAAAAAAAACAAAAGAAATATTTACTGACCGTAAGTTGTTGTGATTTTAAAATTTCTGCTTTTTTCAGACTCTCGTGTTTTGAAAAAAAAAAAAGAAATCATTTACTAATCTTCAGTTGTTGTGATTTTAAGAGTTACGCTTTTATTTCAGCCAATCGTTTTAAAAAAAAAAACAAAGGAATTAATTACTGTCCTTCAGTTCTTGTGATTTTAAAGTTTACGTTTTTATTTAAGCCAATCGTGTTTAACAAAAAAAAACAAAGGAATTATTTACTAACCTTCAGTTGTTGTGATTTTAAGAGTTCCGCTTTTATTTCAGCCAAATGTGTTTAACAAAAAAAAAGAATTATTTACTAACCTTCAGTTGTTGTGATTTTAAGAGTTACGCTTTTATTTAAGCCAATAGTGATTAACAAAAAAAAATATGAATTATTTACTTACCTTTAGTTGTTGTGATTTTAAGAGTTACGCTTTCATTTAAGCCAATCGTGTTTAACAAATAAAACAAAGGAATTATTTAATGACCTTCAGTTGTACTGATTTTAAAAGTTCCACTTTTTTTTCAGCCAATCGTGTTTAACAAAAAAAAAGGAATTCTTTACTGACCTTCAGTTGTTGTGATTTTAAAAGTTCCTCTTTTATTTCAGCCCATCTTTTTTAAAAAAAAAACAAATTAATTATTTAATGACATTCATTTGTTTTTATTTTAAGAGTTCAGCTTTTATTTAAGCAAATAGTGTTTAAAAAAAAAAAAAAAATGTAATCATTTAATGAACTTCAGTTTTTGTGATTATAGGAGTACTTCTTTTATTTAAACAAAAAGTGATTAACAAAAAGACAAAGGAACAATTTACAGACCTTCAGTTGTTGTGATTTTAAGAGTTCCGCTTTTGTTTCAGCCAATCGTGTTTAAAAAAAAAACAAATGAATTATTTACTGACCTTCAGTTGTTGTGATTTTAAGAGTAACGCTTTTGTTTCAGCCAACCGTGTTTAAAAAAAAAACAAAGTAATTATTTACTTACCTTCAGTTGTTGTGATTTTAAGATTTCCGCTTTTTTTTAAGCCAATCGTGTTTAACAAAAAACAAAGAAATTATTTAATGATCTTCAGGTGTTGTGATTTTAAAGCTTCCGCTTTTATTTCAGCCAATCGTGTTTAACAAAAAAACAAAGGAATTATTTACTGACCTTCAGTTGTTGTGATTTTAAAAGTTTCGCTTTTTTTTCAGCCGATCGTGTTTAACAAAAAAAAACAAAGGAATTATTTACTGACCTTCAGTTTTTGTGATTTTAAAAGTT
The DNA here is from genome assembly GCF_049724085.1 of Artemia sp. Qi Xiang Cuo. Lineage (NCBI taxonomy): Eukaryota > Metazoa > Arthropoda > Branchiopoda > Anostraca > Artemiidae > Artemia > Artemia sp. Qi Xiang Cuo. The sequence goes on from NC_142806.1 coordinate 15,304,825, forward strand.
CCTCTTTTATTTCAGCCTATCTTGTTTAACAAAAAAAACAAAAGGAATTATTTACTGACCTTCAGTTGTTGTGATTTGAAGAGTTCCGCTTTTATTTCAGCCAATTGTGTTTAACAAAAAAAAAAGGAATTATTTACTGAACTTCAGTTGTTGTGATTTTAACAGTTCCGCTTTTGTTTCAGCCAATCTTGTTTAAAAAAAAAACAAATGAAATTATTTACTGACCTTCAGTTGTTGTGATTTTAAGAGTTCCGCTTTTATTTCAGCCAATCGTGTTTAACAAAAAAACAAAGGAATTATTTACTAACCTTCAGTTGTTGTGATTTTAAAACTTCCACTTTTCTTTCAGCCAATCGTGTTTAAAAAAAAACAAAGGAATTATTTACTGACCTTCAGTTGTGATTTTAAAAGTTCCGCTTTTGTTTTCTAAAATCATCTTCTAAAATGCTTCAAACGGTTTCGCTTAAATCATCTTCTAAAATGTCTCAAAATGGTTTCGCCCAAATTATCCCTAAAGGTAATTTCTGCGTGTTCCTTTTGTTTTGGCATCCCGGCGCTTTCAAATTTGAAATTCCTAGGAAACTATTTCCTAGTACTAATTCCTTGGCTTAAAAAAAAGCGGAAATTTTAAAATCACAACTGAATGTCAGTAAATAATTCTTTTGTTTTTTTGTTAAACACGATTGGCTGAAATAAAAGCGGAACTCTTAAAATCACAACAATTAAAGGTCAGTAAATAATTACTTTGTTTTTTTGTTAAGCACGACTGCGGGCGGCCCCCCTCCCCCGGGGCCACGGGGCCGAAAGCCGAAAACCCCCACCCCCAGGTTAGGTTAGGTTACCTAACATGTCTAGGGTTAGGTTAGGTTAGGTTACCTAACCCTAGAAATGTTAGGTAACCTAACCTAACCTGGGAGGTTGGGGGTCCCACCCGTGACTGGCTTTCTGCTCCGTGGTCCCGGGGGGTGGGGGGGTTCCCGCCCGCAGTTGTGTTTAACCAAAAAACAAAGGAATTATTTACTGACCTTCAGTTGTTGTTATTTTAAGAGTTTTGCTTTTATTTCAGCCAATCGTGTTTAACAAGAAAACAAAGGAATTATTTACTGACCTTCAGTTTTTTTTATTTAAAAGTTCCGCTTTTGTTTCAGCCAATGGTGTTTGACAAAAAAACTAAGGAATTATTTACTGACCTTCAGTTGTGATTTTAAAAGTTCCGCTTTTGTTTCAGCCAATCGTGTTTAACAAAAAAACAAAGGAATTATTTACTGACCTTCAGTTGTTGTGATTTTGAAAGTTCCGCTTTTGTTTCAGCCAATCGTTTTTAAAAAAAAAAAAAAGGAATTATTTAATGACCTTCAGTTGTTGTGTTTTTAAGAGTTTTGCTTTTATTTAAGCCAATTGTGTTTAACAAAAAAAAACAAAGGAATTATTTAATGACCTTGAGTTGTGATTTTAAAATTTATTCTTTTTTTTAAGCCAATCGTGTTTAACAAAAAAAACAAATGAAGTATTTACTGACCTTCAGTTGTTGTGATTTTAAAAGTTCCGCTTTTGTTTCAGCCAATCGTGTTTAACAAAAAAAAACAAAGGAATTATTTACTGACCTTCAGTTGTTGTGATTTTAAAAGTTCCACTTTTTTTTCAGCCAATCGTTTTTAACCAAAAAAATCAAAGGAATTATTTACTGACCTTCAGTTGTTGTGATTTTAAAAGTTCTGCTTTTGTTTCAGCCAATCGTGTTTAACAAAAAAACATAAGGAATTATTTACTGACCTTCAGTTGTTGTGATTTTAAAAGTTCTGCTTTTATTTCAGCCAATCGTGTTTAACAAAAAAAAACAAAGGAATTATTTACTAACCTTCAGTTGTTATTTTAAAAGTTCCGCTTTTATCTCAACCAATCGTTTTTAACAAAAAAAAACAACGGAATCATTTACTGACCATTAGTTGTTGCTATTTTAAAATTTCCGCGTTTAATTAAGTTGGTCTTTTTTAACAAAAAAAAACAAATGAAATACTTACTGGACTTCAGTAGTGATTTTAAGATTTATTATTATATTTAAGCCCATAGTGTTTAACAAAAAAACAAAGGAAATATTTAATGACCTTCAGTTGTTGTGTTTTTAAAAGTTCGGCTTTTATTTAAGCAAATCGTGTCTAACAAAAAAAACAAATGAATTATTTACTGACCTTCAGTTGTGATTTTAGAAGTTCCGCTTTTGTTTAATCAAATCGTGTTTAACAAAAAAACAAAGGAATTATTTACTGACTTTCAGTTGTTTTGATTTTAAAGGTTCCGCTTTTATTTCAGCCAATCGTGTTTAACAAAAAAAAAAAAAAGGAATTATTTACTGACCTTCAGTTGTGATTTTAAAAGTTCCGCTTTTATTTCAGCCAAACGTGTTTAAAAAAAAAACAATGGAATTATTTACTTACTGTAAGTTTTTGTGATTTTAAAAGTTCCGCTTTTGTTTCAGTCAAACGTGTTTAATAAAAAAACAAAAGGAATTATTTACTGACCTTCAGTTGTTGTGATTTTAAGAGTTCTGCTTTTATTTCAGCCAATCGTGTTTAACAAAAAAACAAAAGAATTGTTAACTAACCTTCAGTTGTTGTGATTTTAAAAGTTCCGCTCTTGTTTCAGTCAATCGTGTTTAACAAAAAAAAAAAGGAATTATTTACTGACCTTCAGTTGTTGTGATTTTAAAAGTTCAGGTTTTGTTTCAGCCAATCGTGTTTCACAAAAAAAAGAAAGAATCATTTACTGACCTTCAGTTGTTGTGAATTTAAAAGTTCCGCTTTTATTTCAGCCAATCGTGTTTAACAAAAAAACAAAGGAATTATTTACTGACCATGAGTTGTACTGATTTTAAAAGTCCTGCTTTTATTTCAGCCAAAAATGTTTAACAAAAAAACAAAACAATTATTTACTGACCTTCAGTTGTTGTGATTTTAAAAGTTCCACTTTTGTTTCAGCCAATCGTGTTTAACAAAAAAACAAAGGAATTATTTACTGACCTTCAGTTGTTGTGATTTTAAGAGTTCCACTTTTTTCAGCCAATCGCGTTTAACAAAAAAAAAGGAATTATTTACTGACCTTCAGTTGTGATTTTAAAAGTTCCGCTTTTGTTTAAGCCAATAGTGTTTAACAAAAAAACAACGGAATTATTTACTGACATTCAGTTTTTGTGATTTTAAGAGTTCCGCTTTTATTTAAGCCGATCGTTTTTAAAAAAAAAACAAAGGAATTATTTACTGACCTTCAGTTGTGATTTTAAAAGTTCTGCTTTTATTTCAGCCAATCGTGTTTAACAAAAAAACAAAGGAATTATTTACTGACCTTCGGTTGTGATTTTAAAAGTTCCGCTTTTATTTCAGCCAATCGTGTTTAACAAAAAAAACAAAGGAATTATTTACTGACCTTCAGTTGTGATTTTAGAAGTTCCGCTTTTGTTTCATCCAATCGTGTTTAACAAAAAAACAAAAGAATTATTTAATGACCTTCAGTTGTTGTGATTTTAAAGGTTCCCCTTTTATTTCAGCCAATCGTGTTTAAAAAAAAAAAACAAAGAAATTATTTACTGACCTTCAGTTGTGATTTTAAAAGTTCCGCTTTTATTTCAGCCAATCGTGCTTAACAAAAAAAAAAAAAGGAATTATTTACTGACCTTCAGTTGTTGTGATTTTAAAAGTTCCGCTTTTGTTTCAGCCAATCGTGTTTAATAAAAAAAACAAAAGGAATTATTTACTGACCTTCAATTGTTGTGATTTTAAGAGTTCTGCTTTTATTTCAGCCAATCGTGTTTAAAAAAAAAACAAAAGAATTATTTACTAACCTTCAGTTGTTATGATTTTAAAAGTTCCGCTTTTGTTTCAGCCAATCGTGTTTAACAAAAAAAAAGAATTATTTAATGACATTTAGTTGTTGTGATTTTAAAATTTCCGCTCTTGTTTCAGTCAATCGTGTTTAACAAAAAAACGAAGGAATTATTTACTGACCTTCAATTGTAGTGATTTTAAAATTTCCGCTTTTATTTCAGCCAATCGTGTTTAACAAAAAAACAAAAGATTTATTTACCGACCTTCAGTTTTTGTGATTATAAAAGGTCCGCTTTTTTTTCAGCAAATCGTACTTAACAAAAAAACAAAGAAGTTATTCAATGACCTACAGTTGTTGTGATTTTAAGAGTTCCACTTTTGTTTCGAGCCATCATGTTTAACAAAAAAAACAAAGGAATCATTTACTGACCATCAGTTGTTGTGATTTTAAAAGTTCCTCTTTTATTTCATCCAATAGTTTTTAAAAAAAACAAAGGAATTATTTACTGACCTTCAGTTGTTGTGATTATAAAAGTTCCGCTTTTATTTAAAATAATATTGTTTAAAAAAAAAAACAAAGGAATTATTTAATGAACTTAAGGTGTTATTTTAAAATTTACGATTTTTTTTAAGCCAAACGTCTTTAAAATAAAAAAAAAGGAATTATTTAATGACATTAGGTTGTGATTTTAAAAAATACGCTTTTATTTCAGCCAATCGTGTTTAACAAAAAAACAAAGGAATTATTTACTGACCTTCAGTTGTGATTTTAGAAGTTCCGCTTTTGTTTCATCCAATCGTGTTTAACAAAAAAACAAAGGAATTATCTACTGACCTTCAGTTGTTGTGATTTTAAATGTTCCCCTTTTATTTCAGCCAATCGTGTTTAACAAAAAAAAACAAAGATATTATTTACTGACCTTCAGTTGTGATTTTAAAAGTTCCGCTTTTATTTCAGCCAATCGTGTTTAACAAAAAAACAAAGGAATTATTTACTGACCTTCAGTTGTTGTGATTTTAAAAGTTCCGCTTTTGTTTCAGCCAATCGTGTTTAATTAAAAAACAAAAGGAATTATTTACTGACCTTCAGTTGTTGTGATTTTAAGAGTTCTGCTTTTATTTCAGCCAATCGTGTTTAAAAAAAAAACAAAAGAATTATTTACTAACCTTCAGTTGTTGTGTTCTTAAAAGTTCCGCTTTTGTTTAAGCCAATCGTGTTTAACAAAAAAAAAAGGAATTATTTACTGACCTTCAGTTGTTTTGATTTTAAAATTTACGCTTTTGTTTAAGCCAATAGTGTTTAACAAAAAAACAAATTAATTATTTAATGACCTTAAGTTGTTGTGTTTTTAAAAGTTCCGCTTTTTTTTCAGCCAATAGTGTTTAACAAAACAACAAAGGAATTATTTACTGACCGTCAGTTGTTGTGATTTTACAAGTTCCGCTTTTGTTTAAGCCAATCGTATTTAAAAAAAAAAAAAGGAATTATTTACTGACCTTCAGTTGTTGTGATTTTAACATCTCCGCTTTTTTTTCAGCCAATAGTTTTTAAAAAAAAAACAAAAGAATTATTTATTGACCTCCAGCTGTTGTGATTTTAAAAGTTCCGCTTTTATTTCAGCCAATCGTTTTTAACAAAAAAACAATGGAATTATTTACTGACCTTCAGTTGTTGTGAATTTAAAAGTTCCGCTTTTATTTCAGCAAGTCATGTTTAACAAAAAAAAAAAAAAGGAATTACTTAATAACCATCAGTAGTTGTGATTTTAAGAGTTCACTTTTTTTTCAGCCAATCGTGTTTAACAAAAAAAAAAAGGAATTACTTACTAACCTTCAGTAGTTGTGATTTTAAGAGTTCCGCTTTTATTTCAGCCAATCGTGCTTAACAAAAAAACATAGGAATTATTTAAGGATCTTAATTTGTTTTGATTTTAATATTTCCGCTTTCATTTAAGACCATAGTTTTTAACAAATAAAACAAAGGATTTATTTAATGACCTTCTGTTGTACTGATTTTAAAAGTTCCACTTTTTTTTCAGCCAATCGTGTTTAACAAAAAAACAAAAGAATCATTTACTTACCTTCAGTTGTTGTGATTATAAAAGTTCCTCTTTTGTTTCAGCCAATCGTGTTTAACAAAAAAACAAAGGAATTATTTACTTACCTTCAGTTGTTGTGATTTTAAGAGTTCCACTTTTATTTCAGACAAATGTGTTTAACAAAAAAACAAAGGAATTAATTACTGACCTTCAGTTGTTTTGATTTTAAAAGTTCCGCTTTTTTTTCAGCCAATCGTGTTTAACAAAAAAAAACAAAGGAATTATTTACTGACCTTTAGTTGTTGTGATTTTAAAAGTTCCGCTTTTATTTAAGCCAATCGTTTTTAATAAAAAAACAAAGGAATTATTTACTGACCTTCAGTTGTTGTGATTTTAAAAGTTCCGCTTTTATTTCAGCCAATCGTGTTTAACAAAAAAACAAAGTAATTAATTAATTACATTAAGTTGTTGTTATTTTAAAATTTAAGCTTTTTTTTAAACCAAAATTTTTTAAAAAAAAAAAACGAATTATTTACTGACCTTCAGTTTTTGTGATTTCAAAAGTTTCGCTTTTGTTTAATCCAATCGTTTTTAAAAAAAAAAAAAAAATAATTATTTAATTAACGTAAGCTGTTGTTATTATAAAGTTTACGCTTTTTTTTCAGACAATCGTGTTTTAAAAAAAAAAAAATGAATTATTTACTGACCTTCAGTTGTTGTGATTTTAAGAGTTCCGCTTTTATTTAAGCCAATCATGTTTAAAAAAAAAAAAAAGGAATTATTTACTGACCTTCAGTTCTTGTGATTTTAAATTTTACGTTTTTATTTAAGCCAATCGTGTTTAACAAAAAAAAAAAAATGAATTATTTACTAACATTCAGTTGTTGTGATTTTAAGAGTTCCGCTTTTATTTCAGCCAATCGTGTTTAACAAAAAAAAAGAATTATTTACTTACCTTCAGTTGTTGTGATTTTAAGAGTTCCGCTTTTATTTAAGCCAATCGTGCTTAACAAAAAAACAAATGAATTATTTACTGACCTTCAGTTGTTGTGATTTTAAGAGTTCCGCTTTTATTTCAGCCAATCGTGTTTAACAAATAAAACAAAGTAATTATTTAATGACCTTCAGTTGTAGTAATTTTAAAAGTTACGCTTTTTTTTCAGCCAATCGTCTATAAAAAAAAAAAAAAGGAATTATTTACTGACCTTCAGTTGTTGTGATTATAAAAGTTCCGCTTTTGTTTAAGCCAATCTTTTTTAAAAAAAAAAAAAAGTTAATATTTAAATAAATTTATTTTTTTTTTTTATAAGCTTTATGCTTTTATTAATGCAAGTAGTTTTTAAAAAAAAAAAACAACGGTTATATTAAAAGAACTCCAGCGTTTTTTAAATTTTATTGCACGCTCTTATTTAAGCCCATAGTTATTAACAAAAAAACAAAGAGATCATTTACTTACATTCAGTTTTTTCAATTTTAAAATTTTTGCTTTTGTTTCAGCCAATCGTTTTTAACAAAAAAACAAAGGGATTATTTACTGACCTTCAGTTGTTGTGATTTTAAAAGTTATGCTTTTGTTTCAACCAATCGTGTTTAACAAAAAAACAAAGGAATTATTTACTGACCTTCAGTTGTTGTGATTTTAAAAGTTCCGCTTTTGTTTAAGGCAATAGTGTTTAACAAAAAAAAAAAAAGGAAATATTTAATGACCTTCAATTGTTGTGATTTTAAAATTTACGCTTTTATTTCAGCCAATCGTGTTTAACAAAAAACAAAGTAATTATTTACTGACCTTCAGTTGTTGTGATTTTAAAGCTTCCACTTTTATTTCAGCCAATCGTGTTTAACAAAAAAACAAAGGAATTATTTACTGACATTCAGTTGTTGTGATTTTAAAAGTTCTGCTTTTATTTAAGCCAATCGTGTTTAACAAAAAAACAAAGGAATTATTTACTGACCTTCAGTTGCTGTGATTTTTAAATTTCCGCTTTTATTTCAGACTATAATGTTTAACAAAAAAACAAAGGAATTATTTACTGACCGTCAGTTGCTGTGATTTTTAGATTTCAGCTTTTATTTCAGACTATCGTGTTTAACAAAAAAAAAAAGAAATTATTTTCTGACCTTCAGTTGTTGTGATTTTAAATCTTCCGCTTTTATTTCAGCCAATCGTATTTAACAAAAAAACAAAGGAATTATTTAATGACTTTCCGTTGTTGTGATTTTAAAATGTCTGGTTTTATGTCAGCCAATAGTGTTTAACAAAAAAAACGACAGAATTATTTACTGACCTTCAGTTGTTGTGATTTTAAAAGTTCTGCTTTTTTTTCAGCCAATCGTGTTTAACAAAAAAAACAAAAGGAATTATTTACTGACCTTCAGTTGTTGTGATTTGAAGAGTTCCGCTTTTATTTCAGCCAATCGTGTTTAACAAAAAAAAAAGGAATTATTTACTAACCTTCAGTTGTTGTGATTTTAAAAGTTCAGCTTTTGTTTCAGCCAATCGTGTTTAACAAAAAAACAAAATGAATTATTTAATGACCTTCAGTTTTTGTGATTTTAAGAGTTCCGCTTTTATTTCAGCCAATCGTGTTTAACAAAAAAAACAAAGGAATTATTTACTAACCTTCAGTTGTTGTGATTTTAAAACTTCCACTTTTGTTTCAGCCAATCGTGTTTAAAAAAAAAACAAAGGAATTATTTACTGACCTTCAGTTGTGATTTTAAAAGTTCCGCTTTTGTTTTCTAAAATCATCTTCTAAAATGCCTCAAACGGTTTCGCTTAAATCATCGTCTAAAATGTCTCAAAATGGTTTCGCCCAAATTATCCCTAAATGTAATTTCTGCGTGTTCCTTTTGTTTTGGCATCCCTGCGCTGTCACATTTGAAATTCCCAGGAAACCATTTCCTAGGACTAATTCCTTGGCTCAAACAAAAGCGGAACTTTTAAAAGCAAAACTGAATGTCAGTAAATAATTCTTTTGTTTTTGTTAAACACGATTGGCTGAAATAAAAGCGGAACTCTTAAAATCACAACAATTGAAGGTTAGTAAATAATTACTTTGTTTTTTTGTTAAGCACGACTGCGGGCGGCCCCCCCTCCCCCCGGGGCCACGGGGCCGAAAGCCGAAAACCCCCACCCCCCAGGTTAGGTTAGGTTACCTAACATGTCTAGGGTTAGGTTAGGTTAGGTTACCTAACCCTAGAAATGTTAGGTAACCTAACCTAACCTGGGAGGGTGGGGGTCCCACCCGTGACTGGCTTTCTGCTCCGTGGTCCCGGGGGGTGGGGGGGTTCCCGCCCGCAGTTGTGTTTAACCAAAAAACAAAGGAATTATTTACTGACCTTCAGTTGTTGGGATTTTAAGAGTTCTGCTTTTATTTCAGCCAATCGTGTTTAACAAGAAAACAAAGGAATTATTTACTGACCTTCAGTTTTTTTTATTTAAAAGTTCCGCTTTTGTTTCAGCCAATGGTGTTTGACAAAAAAACTAAGGAATTATTTACTGACCTTCAGTTGTGATTTTAAAAGTTCCGCTTTTGTTTCAGCCAATCGTGTTTAACAAAAAAACAAAGGAATTATTTAATTACCTTCACTTGTTGTGATTTTAAAAGTTCCGCTTTTGTTTCAGCCAATCGTTTTTAAAAAAAAAACAAAGGAATTATTTACTGACCTTCAGTTGTTGTGATTTTAAGAGTTCCGCTTTTATTTCAGCCAATTGTCTTTAACAAAAAAAAACAAAGGAATTATTTAATAACCTTAAGTTGTGATTTTAAAATTTACGCTTTTGTTTCAGCCAAACGTGTTTAACAAAAAAAAAAAAGAAATTATTTAATGACCTTCAGTTGTTGCTATTTTAAAAGTTAAGCTTTTTTTTCAGCCAATCGCGTTTAACAAAAAAAAACAAAGGAATTATTTAATTACATTCAGTTGTTTTGATTTTAAAATTTCAGCTTTTGTTTCAACCCATCGTGTTTAATGAAAAAAAAAAAAGAAATTATTTAATGACCATGAGTTGTTGTGATTTTAAAAGTTCCGCTTTTGTTTCAGCCAATTGTGTTTAACCAAAAAAAACAAAGGAATTATTTACTGACCTTCAGTTGTGATTTTAAGAGTTCCACTTTTATTTCAGCCAATTCTGTTTAACAAAAAAAACAAGGGAATTATTTACTGACCTTTAGTTGTTGTGATTTTAAAAGGTCCGCTTTTATTTCAGCTAATCGTGTTTAACAAAAAAAAACAAAGGAATTATTTACTGACCTTCAGTTGTGATTTTAAAAGTTCCGCTTTTATTTCAGCCAATCGTGTTTAACAAAAAAAAAAAGGAATTATTTACTGACCTTCAGTTGTGATTTTAAAAGTTCCGGTTTTATTTCAGCCAATCGTGTCTAACAAAAAAAACAAAGGAATTATTTACTGACCTTCAGTTGTGATTTTAGAAGTTCCGCTTTTGTTTCATCCAATCGTGTTTAACAAAAAAAAAAAAGAATTATCTACTGACCTTAAGTTGTTGTGATTTTAAAGGTTCCCCTTTTATTTCAGCCAATCGTGTTTAACAAAAAAAAACAAAGAAATTATTTACTGACCTTCAGTTGTGATTTTAAAAGTTCAGCTTTTTTTTAAGCCAATAGTTTTTAAAAAAAAAACAAAGGAATTATTTACTTACCTTCAGTTGTTGTGTTTTTAAAAGTTCTGCTTTTTTTTCAGCCAAACGTGTTTAATAAAAAAACAAAAGGAATTATTTACTGACCTTCAGTTGTTGTGATTTTAAGAGTTCTGCTTTTTTTTCAGCCAATCGTGTTTAACAACAAAACAAAAGAATTGTTAACTAACCTTCAGTTGTTGTGATTTTAAAAGTTCCGCTCTTGTTTCAGTCAATCGTGTTTAACAAAAAAACAAAGGAATTATTTACTGACCTTCAGTTGTTGTGATTTTAAAAGTTCCGCTTTTGTTTCAGCCAATCGTGTTTAACAAAAAAAAGAAGGACTTATTTACTGACCTTCAGTTGTTGTGATTTTAAGAGTTCTGCTTTTATTTCAGCCAATCGTGTTTAACAACAAAACAAAAGAATTGTTAACTAACCTTCAGTTGTTGTGATTTTAAAAGTTCCGCTCTTGTTTCAGTCAATCGTGTTTAACAAAAAAACAAAGGAATTATTTACTGACCTTCAGTTGTTGTGATTTTAAAATTTCCGCTTTTGTTTCAGCCAATCGTGTTTAACAAAAAAACAAAAGAATTATTGACTTACCTTCAGTTTTTGTGTTTATAAAAGTTCCACTTTTGTTTCAGCCGATCTTTTTTAACAAACAAACAAAGGAATTATTTACTAACCTTCAGTTGTTGTGATTTAAAAACTTCCACTTTTTTTTCAGCCCATCACGTTTAACAAAAAAAAGGACTTATTTAATAACCTTATGTTGTTATTTTAAAAGTTCAGCTTTTGTTTCATCCAATAGTGTTTAAAAAAAAAACAAAGGAATTATTTAATGACCTTCAGTTGTTGTGATTTTAAAGCTTCCGCTTTTATTTCAGCCAATCGTGTTTAACAAAAAAACAAAGGAATCATGTACTGACCGTCAATTGCTGTGATTTTTAGAGTTCAGCTTTTGTATAAGCTTATCGTTCTTAACAAAAAAACAAAGAAATTATTTAATGACCATCAGTTGTTGTGATTTTAAGAGTTCAGCTGTTATTTCAACCAATCTCGTTTAAAAAAAAAAACAAAAGGAATTATTTACTGACCTTCAGTTGTTGTGATTTGAAGAGTTCCGCTTTTATTTCAGCCAATCGTGTTTAACAAAAAACAAAGGAATTATTTACTAACCTTCAGTTGTTGTGATTTTCAAAGTTCCGCTTTTTTTTCAGCAAATCGTGTTTAACAAAAAAACAAAGGAAATTATTTACTGATCTTCAGTTGTTGTGATTTTAAGAGTTCCGCTTTTATTTCAGCCAATCGTGTTTAACAAAAAACAAAGGGATTATTTACTAACCTTCAGTTGTTGTGATTTTAAAACTTCCACTTTTCTTTCAGCCAATCGTGTTTAAAAAAAAAACAAAGGAATTATTTACTGACCTTCAGTTGTGATTTTAAAAGTTCCGCTTTTGTTTTCTAAAATCATCTTCTAAAATGACTCAAACGGTTTCGCTTAAATCATCTTCTAATATTTCTCATAACGGTTTTGCCCAAATAATCCCTAAACGTAATTTCTGCTTGTTCCTTTTGTTTGGGTAGCCCGACGCTTTCACATTTAAAATTCCTAGGAAACTATTTCCTAGGACTAATGCCTTGGCTGAAACAAAAGCGGAACTTTTAAAATCACAACTGAATGTCAGTAAATAATTCTTTTGTTTTTTTGTTAAACACGATTGGCTGAAATAAAAGCGGAACTCTTAAAATCACAACAATTAAAGGTCAGTAAATAATTACTTTGTTTTTTTGTTAAGCACGACTGCGGGCGGCCCCCCCTCCCCCCGGGGCCACGGGGCCGAAAGCCGAAAAACCCCACCCCCAGGTTAGGTTAGGTTACCTAACATGTCTAGGGTTAGGTTAGGTTAGGTTACCTAACCCTAGAAATGTTAGGTAACCTAACCTAACCTGGGAGGGTGGGGGTCCCACCCGTGACTGGCTTTCTGCTCCGTGGTCCCGGGGGGTGGGGGGTCCCGCCCGCAGTTGTGTTTAACCAAAAAACAAAGGAATTATTTACTGACCTTCAGTTGTTGTGATTTTAAGAGTTTTGCTTTTATTTCAGCCAATCGTGTTTAACAAGAAAACAAAGGAATTATTTACTGACCTTCAGTTTTTTTTATTTAAAAGTTCCGCTTTTGTTTCAGCCAATCGTGTTTAACAAAAAAACTAAGATAATATGGCATAACCTTCACTCGTGATTTTAAGTGGTTCACAACTGCTTCAGACAAACGTTCTTAACAAAAAAACAAAGAATTGATTGTACGACATAATATGTTTGTGATTTTGAGATTCACACTAACGTTTATGCAAGTCTTGTTTAACAAAAAAACAAAGGTATGATCTAATTAACTTCATTTGTTGTTATTTTAAAAATTCTACTTTTATTTAAGCGAATTGTCTTTAACAAAAAAAAACAAAGGAATTATTTAATGACCTTCAGTTGTGATTTTAAAAGTTCCGCTTTTGTTTCAGCCAATCGTGTTTAACAAAAAAACAAATTAATTATTTACTGACCTTAAGTTGTTGTGATTTTAAAAGTTCAGCTTTTGTTTCAGCCAATCTTGTTTCACAAAAAAAAACACAGGAATTATTTACGGACCTTCAGTTGTTGGGATTTTAAGAGTTCCTCTTTTATTTCAGCCAATTGTGTTTAATGAAAAAAAACAAAGGAATTAATTACTGACCTTCAGTTGTTGTGATATTAAAAGTTCTGCTTTTATTTCAGCCAATCGTGTTTAACCAAAAAAAACAAATGAATTATTTACTGACCTTCAGTTGTGATTTTAAAATTTCCACTTTTATTTCAGCAAATTGTGTTTAACAAAAAAAAACAAAGGAATTATTTACTGACCTTCAGTTGTTGTGATTTTAAGAGTTCCAATTTTATTTCAACCAATCGTGTTTAACAAAAAAAAACAAAGGAATTATTTAATGACCTTCAGTTGTGATTTTAAGAGTTCCGCTTTTTTTTCAGCCAATAGTGTTTAACAACAAAAAACAAAGAAATCATTTAATGACCTTCAGTTGTGATTTTAAAAGTTCCGCTTTTATTTCAGCCAATCGTGTCTAACAAAAAAAACAAAGGAATTATTTACTGACCTTCAGTTGTGATTTTAGAAGTTCCGCTTTTTTTTCATCCAATCGTGTTTAAAAATAAAAAAAAGGAATTATTTACTGACCTTCAGTTGTTGTGATTATAAAAGTTCTGCTTTTATTTCAGACAATCGTGTTTAACAAAAAAAAACAAAGATATTATTTACTGACCTTCAGTTGTTGTGATTTTAAGAGTTCCGCTTTTGATTCATCAAATCGTGTTTAAGAGAAAAACAAATGAATTATTTAATGAACATCAGTTGTGATTTTAAAATTTCCGCTTTTTTTTAATCCAATCGTGTTTAATAAAAAAACAAAATTAATTATTTACTAACCTTCAGTTGTTGTGATTTTAATAGTTCTGCTTTTATTTCAGCCAATCGTGTTTAACAAAAAAACAAAAGAATTTTTAACTAACCTTCAGTTGTTGTGATTTTAAAAGTTCCGCTCTTGTTTCAGTCAATCGTGTTTAACAAAAAAACAAAGGAATTATTTACTGACCTTCAGTTGTTGTGATTTTTAAAAGTTCCGCTTTTGTTTCAGCCAATCGTGTTTCACAAAAAAAAGAAGGAATTATTTACTGACCTTCAGTTGTTGTGATTTTAAGAGTTCCGCTTTTATTTCAGCCAATCGTGTTTAACAAAAAAACAATGGAATTATTTACTGACCTTCAGTTGTTCTGATTTTAAAATTTCCGCTTTTGTTTCAGCCAATCGTGTTTAACAAAAAAACAAAAGAATTATTTACTAACCGTCAGTTGTTGTGATTTTAAAAGTTCCACTTTTGTTTCAGCCAATCGTGTTTAACAAAAAAACAAAGGAATTATTTACTGACCTTCAGTTGTTGTTATTTTAAGAGTTCCACTTTTTTTCAGCCAATCGTGTTTAACAAAAAAAAAGGAATTATTTACTGACCTTCAGTTGTTGTGATTTTAAAAGTTCCACTTTTATTTCAGCCAATCGTGTTAAAAAAAGGAATTATTTACTGACCTTCAGTTGTGGTGATTTTAAAAGTTCCGCTTTTATTTCAGCCAATCGTGTTTTAAAAAAAACAAAGGAATTATTTACTGACCTTCAGTTGTGATTTTAAAAGTTCTGCTTTTATTTAAGCCAATCGTGTTTAACAAAAAAAAACAAAGGAATTATTTACTGACCTTCAGTTGTGATTTTAAAAGTTCCGCTTTTATTTCAGCCAATCGTGTTTAACAAAAAAAAAAAAAGGAATTATTTACTGACCTTCAGTTGTGATTTTAGAAGTTCCGCTTTTGTTTCATCCAATCGTGTTTAACAAAAAAACAAAAGAATTATTTACTGACCTTCAGTTGTTGTGATTTTAAAGGTTCCGCTTTTATTTCAACCAATCGTTTTTAACAAAAAAAACAAAGGTATTAATTAATGAACTTCAGTTGTGATTTTAAAAGTTTTGCTTATTTTTCAGCCAGTCGGGCTTAACAAAAAAAAACAAATTAAATATTTAATAACCTTATGTTCTTTTTATTTTATGAATTACGCATTTGTTTCAGCCAATCGTGTTTAACTAAAAAACAAAAGGAATTATTTACTGACCTTCAGTTGTTGTGATTTTAATAGTTCTGCTTTTATTTCAGCCAATCGTGTTTAACAAAAAAAACAAAAGAATTATTTACTAACATTCAGTTGTTGTGGTCTTAAAAGTTCCGCTTTTGTTTAAGCCAATCGTGTTTTAAAAAAAAAGGAATTATTTAATTACCTTTAGTTGTTGTGATTTTAAAAGTTCCGCTCTTGTTTCATACAATCGTGTTTAACAAAAAAAAGAAGGAATTATTTACTGACCTTCAATTGTAGTGATTTTAAAAGTTCCGATTTTATTTCAGCCAATCGTGTTTAACAAAAAAACAAAACATTTATTTAATGACCTTCAGTTGTTGTGATTTTAAAAGTTCCACTTTTGTTTCAGCCAATCGTTCTTAACAAAAAAACAAAGAAATTATTTAATGACCTTCAGTTGTTGTGATTTTAAGAGTTCCACTTTTTTTTCAGCCAATCACGTTTAACAAAAAAAAAGGAATTATTTAATAACCTTCAGTTGTGATTTTAAAAGTTCCGATTTTTTTTCAGCCAATAGTGTTTAAAAAAAAAAAAACGGAATTATTTAATGACCTTCAGTTGTTGTGATTATAAGAGTTCCGCTTTTATTTAAGCCGATAGTGTTTAAAAAAAAAACAAAGGAATTATTTAATGACCTTCAGTTGTGATTTTAAAAGTTCAGCTTTTATTTCAGCCAATCGTTTTTAAAAAAAAAAAAAAGAAATTATTTACTGACCTTCGGTTGTGATTTTAAAAGTTCCGCTTTTAATTAAGCCAATCGTGTTTAACAAAAAAAAAAAAGGAATTATTTACTGACCTTAAGTTGTGATTTTAGAAGTTCCGCTTTTGTTTCATCCAATCGTGTTTAACAAAAAAACAAAAGAATTATTTACTGACCTTCAGTTGTTGTGATTTTAAAAGTTCTGCTTTTGTTTCAGCCAATCGTGTTTAAAAAAAAAAAAAAAAGGTATTATTTAATGACATTCAGTTGTTATTTTAAAAGTTCAACTTTTGTTTCAACCAAAATTGCTTAACAAAAAAAAACAACGGAAATATTTAATGACAGTCTGTTGGTGTGTTTTTAAATGTTCAGCATTTGTTTCAGCCAATCGTGTTTAATAAAAAAACAAAAGCAATTATTTACTGACCTTCAGTTGTTGTGATTTTAAGAGTTCTGCTTTTATTTCAGCCAATCGTGTTTAACAAAAAAACAAAAGAATTATTTACTAACCTTCAGTTGTTGTGGTTTTAATAGTTCCGCTTTTATTTCAGCCAATCGTGTTTAACAAAAAAAAAGGAATTATTTACTGACCTTCAGTTGTTTTGATTTTAAAAGTTCCGCATTTGTTTAAGCCAATCGTGTTTGACCAAACAACAACGAAATTATTTACTGACCTTCAGTTGTTTTGATTTTAAAAGTTCCGCTTTTGTTTCAGCCAATCGTGTTTAACGAAAAAACAAACGGATTATTTACTGACCTTCAGTTGTAGTGATTTTAAAACTTCCGCTTTTGTTTCAGCCAATCGTGTTTCACAAAAAAAAAAAAAGGAATTATTTACTGACCTTCAGTTGTTGTGATTTTAAAAGTTCCGCTTTTTTTTCAGCCAATCGTGTTTAACAAAAAAACAAAGGAATTATTTAATGACCATGAGTTTTTATGATTTTAAAAGTTCTACTTTTGTTTCAGCCAATCGTGTTTAACAAAAAAAACAAAGGAATTATTTACTGACCTTCAGTTGTTGTTATTTTAAGAGTTCCGCTTTTTTTTCAGCCATTCGTGTTTAACAAAAAAACAAACGAATTATTTACTAACCTTCAGTTGTTGTGATTTTAAGAGTTCCGCTTTTATTTAAGCCAATCGTGTTTAACAAAAAAACAAATGAATTATTTACTGACCTTTAGTTGTTGTGATTTTAAGAGTTCCGCTTTTATTTAAGCCAATCGTGTTTAACAAAAAAAACAAAGGAATTATTTACTGACCTTCAGTTGTAGTTATTTTAAGAGTTCCTCTTTTGTTTCATACAATTGTGTTTAACAAAAAAACAAATGATTTATTTACTTACATCCATTTGCTGTGACTATAAGATTTTCGCATTTGTTTCGGACGATCGTGTTTAACAAGAAAACAAAGTAGTTAACTAATGAACTCCAGTGCCTGTAAGCTTAAGAGTTCCGCTTTTGTTTCAACGAATCGTGTTTAACAAAAAAAAACAAAGGAACTAGTTAAGGACCATTATTTGTTGTGATTTTAAAAGTTCCTCTTTTTCTTAAGCCAATCTTGTTTAACAAGAAAAAAACAACGGAACTATTTACTGACCTTCAGTTGTTGTGATTTTAAAAGTTCTGCTTTTATTTCAGCCAATCGTTTTTAATAAAAAAACAAAGATTTTATTTACTGACCTTCAATTGTTGTGATTTTAAAAGTTCCGCTTTTGTTTCAGCCAATCGTGTTTAACAAAAAAACAAAGGAATTATTTACTGACCTTCAGTTGTTGTGATTTTAAAAGTTCCGCTTTTGTTTCAGTCAACCGTGTTTAACAAAAAAACAAAGGAATTATTTACTGACCTTCAGTTGGTGTGATTTTAGAAGTTTCGCTTTTGTTTCAGCCAATCGTGTTTAGCAAAAAAACAAAGGAATTATTTACTGACCTTCAGTTGTTGTGATTTTAAAAGTTTCGCTTTTTTTTCAGCCAATCGTGTTTAACAAAAAAACAAAGGAATTATTTACTGACCTTCAGTTGTTTTGATTTTAAAAGTTCCGCATTTTTTTCAGCCAATCTTGTTTAACAAAAAAACAAAAGAATTATTTACTAACCTTCAGTTGTTGTGATTTTAAGAGTTCTGCTTTTTTTTCAGCCAATAGTTTTAAATAAAAAAACAAAGGAATTAATTACTAACCATGATTTTTTGTGATTTTAAGAGTTCCATTTTTTTATCAGCCAATCGTGTTTAACAAAAAAAACAAAGGAAATATTTAATGACCTTCAGTTGTTGTGATTTTAAGAGTTCCGCTTTTATTTCAGCCAATCGTGTTTAACAAAAAAACAAAGGAATTATTTACTAACCTTCACTTGTTGTGATTTTAAGAGTTCCGCTTTTATTTCAGCCAATCGTGCTTAACAAAAAAACAAAGGAATTATTTACTAACCTTTAGTTGTTGTGATTTTAATAGTTCCGCTTTCATTTAAGCCAATCGTGTTTAACAAATAAAAAAAAGGAATTATTTAATGACCTTCAGTTGTAATAATTTTAAAAGTTCCACTTTTTTTTAATCCAATCTTCTTTAAAAAAAAAAAAAAGGAATCATTTAATGACCATCAGTTGTTGTGATTTTAAGAGTTACGCTTATATTAAAGACAATCTTTTTCAAAAAAAAAAAAAACACAGGAATTTTTTACTGACCTTCAGTTGTTGTGATTTTATTAGTTTCGCTTTTATTTCAGCCAATCGTGTTTAAAAAAAAAAAAAAAGCAATTATTTACTTACCATCAGATGTTGTGATTTTAAAATTTCCGATTTTATTAAAGTAAGAATTTTTTAAAAAAAAAAAAACAAAGTAATTATTTAATTACATTAAATTGTTGTGATTTTATGAGTTAAGCTTTTTTTTAAGACATTCGTTTTTAACAAAAAAAACAAAGGAATCAATAAAAAAACTTAATTTGTTGTGGTTTTAATATTTACGCTTTTATTTAAGCACAACGTTCTTAAAAAAAAAAAAAAGGAATTATTTAATGACCTTTAGTTGTTGTGATTTTAAGAGTTCCGCTTTTATTTCAGCCAATCGTGTTTAACAAATAAAACAAAGGAATTATTTACTAACCTTCAGTTGTACTGATTTTAAAATTTCCGCTTTTTTTTCAGCCAATTGTGTTTAAAAAAAAAACAAAGGAATTATTTACTGACCTTCAGTTGTTGTGATTATAAAAGTTCCACTTTTTTTTCAACCAATCGTTTTTAAAAAAATAAAAAAGGAATTATTTAATTACATTTAGTTGTTGTGATTTTAAGAGTTCCGCTTTTATTTAATCCAATCATGTTTAACAAAAAAAAAAACGGGAATATTTAATGACCTTTAGTTGTTGTGATTTTAAGAGTTTCTTTTTTATTTAAACCAATAGTGTTTGACAAAAAAAACAAAGGAATCATTTACTAACATACAGTTTTTGTGATTGTACAAGTTCCACTTTTATTTAAACCAATCATGTTTAAAAAAACAAAGGAATTATTTAATGACCTTCAGTTGTTGTGATTATAAAATTTCCGCTTTTTTTTGAGTCAATAGTGTTTAACAAAAAAACAAAGGGATTATATTAGAACCTTCAGTTGTGATTTTAAAAGTTCCGCTTTTGTTTAAGTCAACAGTTTTTAAAAAAAAAAAAAATGATTTATTTACTGACCTTCAGTTGTTGTGATTTTAAAAGTCCCACTTTTTTTTAAGCCACTAGTGTTTAACAAAAAACAAAGGAATTATTTACTGACCTTCAGTTGTTGTGATTTTAAAGGTTCCGCTTTTATTTCAGCCAATCGTGTTTAACAAAAAAACAAAGGAATTATTTACTGCCCTTCAGTTGTTGTGATTTTAAAAGTTCCGCTTTGATTTCAGCCAATCGTGTTTAAAAAAAATAAAAAAGGAATTATTTAATGACCTTCAGTTGTTGTGATTTTAAAAGTTACACTTTTTTTTAAGCCAATCGTGTTTAAAAAAAAAAAATAAATGAATTATTTACTGACCTTCAGTTGTTTTGACTTGAAGATTTCCGCTTTTATTTATGCCAATCGTTTTTAACAAAAAACAAAGGAATTATTTGCTAACCTTCATTTGTTGTGATTTTCAAAGTTCCGCTTTTTTTTCAGCAAATTATGTTTAACAAAAAAACAAAAGAATTATTTACTAACCTTCAGTTGTTGTGATTTTAAGAGTTCCGCTTTTATTTCAGCCAATCGTTTTTAACGAAAAAACAGAGGAATTATTTACTAACCTTCAGTTGTTGTGATTTTAAAAGTTCCACTTTCCCTTCAGCCAATCGGGTTTAACAAAAAAAGAACAAAGGAATTATTTACTGACCTTCAGTTGTGATTTTAAAAGTTCCGCTTTTGTTTTATAAAATCATCTTCTAAAATGCCTCAAACGGTTTCGCTTAAATCATCTTCTAAAATTTCTCAAAACGGTTTTGCCCAAATAATCCCTAAATGTAATTTCTGCTTGTTCCTTTTGTTTTGGCATCCCTGCGCTGTCACATTTAAAATTCCTAGGAGACTATTTCCCGCGTTAATATCTTCAGCTCATAGATGTTCCTAGCTACACTATTAAGGTTTCGATAGAATATCAATTTATCTCTCTGACTTAAAGATCAAAGAAGCCCTATTTAAAAAATAGAATATTAATTTATCTCTTTCGACTCCTGCATAATTCCAAGATAACAAGTGATGTCATTTCTAATTCCTGACACTAAGGATCAATGAAGCCATATTTAAAAATAGAATATTAATTTTTCTCTCTGACCTAAAGACTCTTTATCCCTCAGACCTAAGATCAAAGAAGCCATATTTGTTTCTTAATTCATCTTTCGTAAATCAATAATTCCCCTCGATTATGTAAATCAAGTTCTCGGAAATTCACTTCCCCCTTGAGTCCTAGATCAATACATCTCTTCCCCTAAGTGAAGCCATATGTATTCCCCTCTGTATCTTAACCATCAAACAGAACGAAGCCATGAAAATACATCAAAATGAGAAAAATCCTGTTTTTTCATTCTCAGTGACAAAAACCACAAAAACATGCATAAATTACTGTTGACAACCATGAAACATCCTTCAATTGTTGTTGACATCCAAGAAACATCCATCAAAGTGAGAAAAATCCTGTTTTTTCATTCTCAGTGACAAAAACCATAAAAACATGCATAAATTGCAGTTGACATCCATGAAAAACAACAAATAAATTGACAAACACTCATAACCATCCAAGAAACATCCATAAAAGTGACAAAAACCATAAAAACACGCATAAATTATGTACTATCAGCGTTAGACTTAATTGTAGATGGCAGCAGTGGTGTCGTTCCGGGCTGGTACCCTTTTCCCTACTAATTAGGACAAAAAGTCAAAACTTCAGCATAAAGAGCAGGGTCTTGTGGAAGGGGCAACTCCTTTCACGTTCGTAATAATTTCTGTTCGTTTTAAGGTTACATGTTGCTCCTTGCTTTCAGTTGAAAAACTGGAAGGATCATAGACAATATCTAACAACAAACGAAAATGACATCATATTTAAACAATTCTAAAAAAAAGGCTTATGCCAGCCTTGCCTCTCACTCAGAATAGCTTTCTTGGCTTTGTCCCAATTGGCCAATGACTCAATGGCAACTTGATTTTAATTAAAAAAATTAAATTAAAAAAAAATTAATTTAATTTATTTTAATTTAAAAAAAGTGAAGTATAGCGGGTCTGCATGCAAAATGTGTTAGGTACAATTATTCTGCATATTATGAAGTAAAAAAAAATTTTCTGAGTTCAAACTGTCCAAATACTTTACCCCGCCCCTCCCCCCGCCTTATGCACAGGTATATAGCCCAAATTATATATTTCCCATCTATTCTGTCTCCTGTCTTTGTCTTGTCTCACGCTAAGCTAAAAGAAACAAACGAAGAAACCAGTTTGTTCTCTAGTTTTACATTGCGTAAACTTGAGTGAGTGGCGTACAATATACAAGTACCAAAATTCCTTCCCCCTACGGGAAATAAAAAACAAAACTAAAACACCAGGGTTTTTCCCGGTGCAATAAATGCCAGGAGGGGGTGGGGTAAACGCCAAGAACCGCTATCCTGTGAGGGTACATTTGTTCTCGGTAATCAAAAAATTGTTAATATTTGAATTTTTATGGACAGAAAGCGTTGTCAACTCACTTCTTAGTGTCTGTAGATAGGGGGAGTGCACTCCAACACAGCTTCCCGGGGGGTATTATTTCTTTATTTGCTGTATCGCTGTATGGGTAGCGATACAGCTGATACTGGCAACGCTGACAAAAAATATATATATGCTGACGTGACTGTCCGAGATTCGTGAATGGCGACATTTACTAGTGAATGTCCGAAATACCTTTTTTCTCCTTGGATTTAGTCAGCGTTGCCAGTCAACTTTTGCAATATAATGCAAGGTTTGATGATGAAAGCTTAGGTCCGATTGGGTTCGGTTAGGTTGGGTTAGTTTAGCTTAGGCTTTTAGCCCATTTCTGATATTTATAACCGAATTTAACCTACCCAAAACTAACAATAATTCAATTTTTCAGCATAACACTGAAAAAGCTGACTCGCAAAGCTAATTGAATCCAAGCAGAGAAAAAGGAATTTTGGAAATTCACCGGTGAATGTCGACATTAGCCAGATTTTGGACATTCATGGTAACTCATTAATATTCGGAAATTTATTAATGTTTCTTAACGATAAGACATAATCACGTTTTTATGAAGGTAAAGGAAGACTATAACCTATATTATGTACATGACTCGGCTTTGTCTCTTCTTGCTTTGTAAAGACGTTAGGGATTTATGATTTTTCCTTGAACGCCAGCCTTTTTTGGCTTTAATATTTCTTGGCGATAAGGTATAATCGCCTTTTGTGGAGGTAAAAAAAGACTAAAACTTGTATTCTGTACACGAGTCGGCTTTGTCTCTTCTTGCTTTGTAAAAAACGTCAGGAATTATGATTTTCCCCGGAACACCAACCTTTCTTGACTTTAATATTTCTTGACGATAAGAAATAATTGCGTTTCGTGGAGGAAAGAAAAATACAAAACATTAAAGAAGGTTATAATGATAACACACTGGCCTTCAAAAGATCAAAAGATCATGGCCTTCAAAAGGTCAAACTGGCCTTCAAAAGATTCAAAGGCCAGTAGGAAGATGTATTGGCAAAGACTGTTCTGAATGTAGTAATAGCAGCATAATAATACAAGGCACTTGTCTATTAGCAATCAATTATATTTCCCCTATCCATTAGGCACCTTCTCTTGATGTGTACCTTAAAAATTGACACAGGGAAAGCATCATCTTACTCCGTTTTAGAATATGGGTAAAGCTGATGTTTCTATAATAAATCTCAGGTAAATTGTCACCGGAGCTTTTTGTAAGTTGAGTTATTAATTTCCACTTAGTTTCTAAGCAACCTTATAAAGATCTCGTGTGATTTTGAATGAACTGAGACACCGGTTCTTACAATTCAGTTTGTTAAAAATTCTGAGCGTGTTATTACCTAATGACTAAGCCCCATTGACATGATTAGCTAAAGAAAATTCTTAAGTGGCAATAAATTAATCAGTTTAAGAAAATAATTCTTGTTCTCGAGTACACCTCACTTCATATAGTAACTCACTTCAGTAATTCCTTTTCTAAAAAACTTCTTCAGAAACGTCCGGATAAAACAAGTCAGTAAAACCAAATCCGGTTTTTTGGTAGCCAGATGGGCCCCTATGGATCTAAAGCTGAGGCAGCAACTTTCCAATTTCGATACCCAAAAAAATTAAGGGATTTACAAAATGGCAAATACATAGGTAAATCAATAAAGTAATGAATACTACCATGTCATCTATTTAATTTATTGGTTTTCCTTGATTACTGGAATTAGAAAGCTTTCCTTTTATTTCCGGCCAGGGAATCGAACATCCTATTTTTATGAAAACTAAAATTGACGAATGGTAAACTCATAAAAACAAAAATATGAAATTTACTAAATGTTTGTTGGCATTAAAAGTGGGTGAATATTGTGTTAGAAAGGATTTCTGCTCATTCGAGCGTTTAAACAGAGAGAAAAAGATAAAATAATTTCCAATGATTCCATGAAAAGGGGAGATTTATAGCTGGGGACATAATGAGTGCTGCAAGGAAATTTTTCAGAGGGGGGTAGGAGGAGTAAAAAAATCTTGGTCTTCCTGCTTTCCGGTATGCATTGCCTGAAACCGTATCTGTTCTTAAACTGCAACCTAACATTGCATCTGTCATTCACTTCAATAACGGCTAACTTTACACTATTTTAGACTGTTTTAAATACAAAAAAAGCATGAAAATACTGTTGATCAAGTGGAAGATTGGTCATTTGTTTAACTATTGGTCAGCTCAGCTGCGTTTTTGCGTAAAAACCGTCTATTCTGCGTTTTCTGTTAAATTCTATCCGTTTTTATTGCATGTTAATACTTCAAATCGGTTTGATTAAAACACCTCCATCAAGCCTTTGGAAAACGTGTCAATTAAAGAAAAGCTATTGGATTTTAAACAAACACATTTATACAAACACATGTTATACAATTTTGTGTTTTGTATTTTAACGGAGAGAGTTAGCCGACTTGTTACGGTATGAACGATTAAGTTTGTTTTTATTCCATCCTGTCTGTGAGGCGTTCTGCGCAAGAATAAAATTCACTTCTATTAACCGGGTGTAAATAAGAATTGATAATTAATGTATTAACGCCAAGAGTGTATCCAGGATTATTCCTTGGGGGGGGGAGGGGTACATTTTTAGAGAGTGTTCTACACAAAAAAATTAAGAAAGTAAATCAAAAATTTGTTTGAATATATTCTTTTATGTTAAGTTTTACGAGTCGGGCAAAATCTTCGGGAATAGGGGGGAGTGGGTCCAAACTAGGTGACCCGCTGGATAAGGTCATTAGTGGGGCCTTACTACTTTCAATGACATGCCCTAAGCGGATTTTAAGGAAATGCCCTCCCTTTTCCCATAGGATTCAAGCGCATGCCCTCTGACGTCACTGCGTCCCTGTTTCTATGCAAATTCCCAGCCCTGGCAAGATTCCCAGTTTTATTTTATGTAATTAATTGGAGTGTGGTCGGAATAATAGGGAAATTAACAAGGGGGAGTTCCTAGCCCGTCGCACTTGTTTCTAGCCGGTGAGATTCCCGCCCAGGCCAAATTTGAGATTTCCAGGTAAGATTTGGCATGCGTTGGTAAGATTCCTATGAGAGCCCTGGTAAATTCCCATGACAGTCCATTATAGGATTCCCACCTTGGCAAGATTCCCACCTTGGCAAGATTCCCGCCCTGG